>NW_015386659.1:94060-102911 GCF_001527695.2 Protobothrops mucrosquamatus | reverse complement strand
TTGGACTCGGAAACTGAATTAGTCAAAGATTGTATGATTAAATGGGCTCAAAATATAGGAGAAACAATACCTATGGATACTTGGGAGTTAATCTGGGTGAGAAATGTGAAGTTTACACAAGCTCAAAATTTACGGGAGAATTTTTATAAAATGTTTTATAGATGGCACTTGGACCCTTCAACTATGTCTCGTATTTATGCGAATTATGAATCCAAGTGTTGGAGGTGTGGACATCCAGATGCAACTTTTTTCTATCTTTTTTGTAGATTAAGATATTTTGTGGAGTTAGGGATATTAGTATTTGTTTATTCATATATGAATATTATCCTGGGATTAGGTTTGGGAAGTCCGGGGGGGGATGGGGTTTTTTTATTTGTTATTGTGTTTATTATGCTTGTGATTGTTTTTTTATGATGGAAAATAATAAAAAAAAAATTGGGGAAAAAAAAAAAAACAACTCAAGAAAAATATAACAAAAAAACCTGCTGAGTTTCAAACCAACAATTTTCTCTGTGCTTCGCAAAGGTTTCTTGCTATCTACTAATGCTAAATGCTATAGGAAAGTATGAAAACTATCAAAGACCATGCTAAGCACTGGTTTGTTTAAAGAGATAATTGGTATTTTCTCTCTCTCTGTGAACATGAGCATTTGAGGTACCCAAAATGGAAAGTGTTCTTCAGAAGGGATAAGTAAAAACATGCCCTGAAGTCACTTTCATGATATGTGAGGGATTACTAGAAGGCAATGCCCTCCGTTTCTGCTCTCTTCTAGTGATGGGGCAACTGACAATATGGATAAGCCTAAAAAGGAAACAGCAACTGAAACAGATGGCATGCAAAGAAAAATTCATTTCCTTTTTTAAAAAACTTAATTCAGTGAATTAGAAACTTGTATTTGTTCCCAAAATTAAGCTTCTGTCATCTGAGTCACACAGAATACAAACTATAAAGCTACGATGGAATTGAATGTATAGTGTAAAATGCAGGTCCTGTGGAGTTGCCCAGGTCAAGTTCTTGCCCAGTTATCTGGGAATATAAGAGAAAATGAAAACATTTGACCAATACAAGATGGCATAGAAGATATGCCGGTCCTACACTTTGATTTCTTTAACTACATCTATTCCCAGAAATTCACAGATACAAATAATTATACACACCTATATATGTGTGTAATCTTTGTTGATTTACTTATTTAGATAACTTGGCTAGTACAAAAACTGAAATAACTGAAATTATGAGCCAGTTTCTTGTTCCATATGGGTTCATAAATCTAAGCTGATAGGAAAAATGTGCATAAAGGAAAACTATTTCATTCAGTTCTTCCAGTATTGTTTGGGTGAAAAATAAAAATGGAGCCAAACTTTCAATTTCTAACAAAGAATTTCTTATACCAAGTATTCAGTTAAATAAAATGTGGTTTTTAAATTTTTATTTATTTATGAAAAAACCCAGTAAGTTTATTAATGACAATGGAAGTCAGATCTTTATTGCTTCTGGACAAGGATCTTTCTTCCAACCAAATTGTGCAAAAAGGACAAGTTTCTCACTAGGATGGGAAATGGATAGAAAAACCTGGATCCTGGTAATCTGGATGCTTGCAAAAGAAAAGCTGACTATTCTCTTTAACATGCTAGCCTGTTTCTTTCTTAACCAAAATGGAGGTCAAGAATGTCAATAATTGTTAGTGGGAAGGGAGAACAACAAAAGCAAGTTGCATATCATGTGGTTACTTTTTAACAGAGGAGAAAGCTTTACTCCCTTAATTAAAAATGCTGTCATTTTAAATAGCAAGTTTAGATATTCCTAGTGTCACAAAAAACAAGATGTGCTCATCGTGTATCTTTCTTTTATTTGTTTGGCTCAAAGTACAACCAGTTTGAAGAGCTAAGGCACTACTGTATATGATGTGACAGCAACATTTTCCCCCATAGTTCAAAAAGGGTAGGGGCTGACAGTCTCTTTGGGAAAGTTTCTCATCCCTGCAATTTACAGGTATATTTGTTCTTGGTACAGCAGCACCATGTGTTTTTTAAGTCCAATTAACTATCTTAATATTTGGATAAGATTTAGTTATCTGAAGCTTCAAATGCCCCTTTTCTTCCTAAGAAGATTCAGTAAATTCATTTCCATCATTGCCATGGAAAAATGTCCTAGAGACAGAAGCATAAGTGAACTCCACAGTTCAAGGCAGGTAATCTCTAGTCCTTTAGTTGTTCTTGGACTCCAATTCTTATCTGCCCCAATTACTCTACTAATAATTTATGGCAATTTTGATCCAACTGGTCTTTGAAGTTTGATAGCCCCCCCCCCCTCCATCTTAGGATACTTTTCAGTACTCTGTGCTACTTTTTGACCAACTGTATGGCCAAATACTAAAATTGCCTCCTTTTTCCTAGAAGGTGACCTCAGCTTTAAGTGAAATAGAGGGCAAAATTCAAAAGGAATCTGAGACAATCTGAAATATAGATAGGCAAAGACAAGACAGAGTTATCTAACCCTACCATACATAGAGATTTAGAGGCCCATCTTGTGTTGCAAGCCCTCTACTATTAACATAAATACAACTAATATTTGAGGAAACTTAGGACACCTTGTTTTTATATATCTGTATGAGATTATCCATATCTTATCAATTTTGCTGAAAACTTTAGTATAGAACAAGTAGTGCTAACAAGGTGCTATCCTCTTACACAGGAAGAGGGCAGAATTATAGTTGTTAAATGCATTACATTCAGCTGGCCCCCTCTTTTATGTTTTTTTCTTTCTTTACTAAACTATAAAATAAATACGCAGATCCCAAATTTAAAGTGAGATGGTACATCTAATTTATAGGACTTGTTTATTTATATTATTATTATTATTATTATTATTATTATTATTATTATTATTATTATTATTATTATTATTATTATTATTATTATTATTTATAAGAATCATATCTCTAAGTCTCAGTGACAGCAAACAAACATGACAGCCTCACTGCCATGTTGGCCAGAAATAGAAACTAGATACTCAGAAGAATAAAAAACAAAGGGACCAAAAGGAACAAAAGGAGACCAGATGTTTACTGTTTAAAATCAAAATGGTAGCCACAATGAGTCAATGAAAGATCCACATGGTTTTTACGTGTGTTATACACATAACACAAATGAAGCTTTGATCATATCAGCACAGCTGCTGTTTTGACTTCATTCATAAACACCTCTGAAAGTAGAAGAGTATCTCATCTACTTTCTCAATCCAAAAAATACCAAACCTGCTCAAATGAAATTATAGTCAGGCAGCAAAATTATTTACCTTAGTTTTTTCTCCCAGATCTTTTATCACAATTCCATCAACCCTAGCCAATATAATACAAGTATAATTGACAGAGGCATATCTATCCTAATCTGCAGCAATGTGTTTAACTTATAGCTTCAGAATGAGGCTTTTCTAATTCTGCTTTGCGAAAATTCTTTTAATCCAACTGTTTTCCTTTAGTATTGAAAGCTACACCAATTATACTTGGGAAGTAAATGAATGAATAAAACTGACTTACCCAAAACTTGACTGTAATAGGAATCCCATTCCCCCAAATATTTTTGGAGAACATAGTCTTGAATGCAATAAGAGATAATATTTTTAATCCTTTCTCCAAATGACAATCTGTCTGTGAACCCAGATAAAACAGCTGGAACATAAGAAGGAGGGGCAGGCATTTTTCCACAGTGTCTCTCCACTGTTGAGGCTGGAGAGAACCTCAATGTGTATAAGAATGGGATGTTCAGCTTCAAAGCAATCAAATCGCCACACTGTGTCACAGGATCAGAAAGAAGCACATCATATTTAGCATTCTTTAGCTTAGACATGAGTTCTTGATTAGACAGAACTGCTTCACACATTTGCCTATTGAATTTATTTATTTTCTCCATCAATTTCTCTAGTTCCTGATAAAACCTATGAAAGGTCGTAATAGATGGTTTGTTATTCCACCACAACTTCATAATATCCATGGTCAAAGAATTGACTTCTTCCATTGTAAAGGGAACAGAATACACTTCAAAGTTGGCAGCTGGAATATCTCCAGGTTTGATGAAGAGAGATGTTGTTGGAATAAGGATGCTGACATGATGATCTCTGTTTATCAGTTCCTGAATGATTATTTTAATATTTAACCAATGGCTAGCATCTGTTGGCCAAATAAGCACATGCCCACATAAAACATTTCCTATCAGCATTACTTGAATAATCAATGAAGGGGTGAAAAGTTTTATTGTAGCTGATCTTACTGATTCTGAAGTCATTATAAGCTTTTCTTGGGCAGCCATATTTTCTTCACAGATTCTTCCTCAATCAATAATTTCTGCAGAAAGCTTCCTGTCCTTAACCAGGTGGATGAGTTCAGTTTTTTTAAACCTCTAGTCAAATTCTGTTATTCAAGGACAATTTCTGGAATAAAAAAACAAAACTTTTTTCACTACATTGCAATTTCAATAAAAATTTATATCTACATTACAAAATCAAAAAGACCTTTACCCTCATCCAATAAAAATGAATAATGTTCTCTGAATACCAATACAAAGGTTTGGTTGGCCTCACTGATAGATATGATATTTTGACTTTCCTGCTCCTGATTTATTTCTCTCTCCCGATAACAGGTTTTTTTGGGGGGGGGGGAAGAGACAAAACTGGCAAAGAAAAGACTATCAGATCTTACCTTTTAAGAAAATAAGAGATAGTGATTATCTTCAGAAAGCTCCAATAAGGAGGAGCAATCAACCACAGCAACAAAAGCTTTGTAACTCAAAGAAAATAATGATTCCTCTTTAGAACTACTACTAGAAACTTATTAACAAGGACTAGTTAATGATTGGTCAAAAATAATTAAATCATTGTAAGAATTTTCCAAGTTATCTTCCACTGTAGTTAACAGTACAGAAACCTGTTAAAGATTCTAAATTCTTATAGAACAGTGATGGTGAATCTATGACATGCGTGCCAGAGGCAGCACTCAGAGCCCTCCTGTGGGCATGCATGCTGTCGCCCCAGCAGAGTTCATCAGAGTAGTGAGCATGTGGTGTTTGGAAGCGATGGGGCAGGAAGTTAGCGAGCAAGCGGCGTTTGGAAGTGACAGGGCACTGAGTAAGTGAGCGAGCAAGTATGTGACATTTGGAAGCAATGGGGCAGGAAGTAAAAGGGAAAAAAGACGCTGGAGAAAGAGTCAGAAGAGAAAGGGCTTTTCTCAGACAAGCAATGAGAGAGAGAGAGAGAGAGAGAGAGAGAGAGAGAGAGAGAGAGAGAGAGAGAGAGAGAGAGAGAGAGAGAGAGAGAGAGAGAGAGAGAGAGAGAGAGAGGTTTTTGGAGGGACATGCATGAGAATGGGAAGGATTTGGAGGGATGTGTGTGTGAGAAAGAGAAAAGGCTTTTTGTGAGAGAAGCAGTGAGGAGAAAGGGAGAAGGGAAGAGAGGAGAAGAGAAGGAGATAGGAATGAGAAAGAGGGAGGCATGGAAGGAGGGAGGGAAACAGGAAGGAATGAAGGAGATGGGAATGAGGAAGGCAGGGAGGGAGGGAAACAGGAAGGAAGGGAATGAAGGAGATGGGAATGAGGCAGGGGAGGGATGGATGGATGGAGGGAGGGAGGGAGGGAGGGAGGAAAGAAGGAAGGAAGGAGATTGGAATGAGAGGGAGGGAGGGTCTGAGGGAAGTCCTGCCTTAGCACTTGGCTCACAGCAGCCCTTCTGCCCTTTCACCATCCCCTTGCCCCATCCTCCTGGCCTATCCTGATGGTCTCCCATCCTACCGCTAAGGATGATTTGGTTACAAAGCTGGGTCTCCTCGCATGGAGAGGGAGTGCGCCTCCCTCTGACCCATGCACTTTGCCCTCCTGCACCCACCATGAGCAACATGGCCAAGGAGAGTGAACACAGCAGCAGCAGCCTCGAGGAGGAAGTAAGCGCAATCGGATGCCCCCTCAGGGAAGTGGGGCTGGACTGGGTTTGGGCTGCGGAGTCCTGGTGCCCCGGGAGCTCAAGGGCTGGGCTGGGTGCTTGCCCTCTGCTGCCCAGGGCTCTGCACAGGCCGCACCACTGTCCGGGAATCACCCACATGGCCCAAGAGGGACGACAAGGCTCCTTCGGTGGACCATTTTACGACTTTTCTTGCCACGTTAAGTGAATCACTGCAATTGTTAAATTAGTAACACAATCGTTAAGTGAATCTGGTTTCCCTACTGACTGCTTGTCAAAAGGTTGCAAAAGGGGATCACATGACCCCGGGACACTGTGACCATCATAAATATGAATCGGTTGCCAAGCATCAAAATGTAAATCAGATGACCCTGGGGATGCTGCAACGGTCGTAAGTGTGAAAAATGGTCACAAATCACTTTTTTCAGTGCCATTGTAACTCTGAACAGTCACTAAGTGAACTGTTGTAAGTCGAGGACTACCTGTACTATATCACTTTTTTCCTTTTGGGTTTTTTTTTGGGTCATCAAGTTTTTGACACCTTTCTAGGCAACTAGTGGTACTTGAATATTGCCATATCCTAAAAGTGGTACAGTCGGTGAAAAGGTTGAGAAGCCCTGGCCTAGAGCAACATGAGAGTTGTGGTCTGGATACTTAAGCAAATCAATCTTTTTCTTCATCTCAGTAAGTTTTATACAAATATTTGTTCCTAGGCAAATTCAGACAGGTGTCTTTTGCTAAATAAGATTGGGTTACTGGGGAGATTAGTCATTTCTTACTATGCCTTGCTATAGTTATCAGAAAGTTTCGATATAGCTTTGCTTTCTTTCATCTATGGTTTCTTGCTTGTCTCACTCCATTTTCAGCATACAGCTAGGATGGTAGGCAAAATACAGATAGTCCTCAACTTACAACCATTTATTTCATGATCATTTGAAATTACAATGGCACTGACAAGTGACTTCACACTTATGACCACTGAAGCATCCCCAGGGTCATGTGATTTACATTCGGATGCTTGGCAACCGATTCATATTTATGATGGTCACAGTGTCCCAGGGTCATGTGATCACCTTTTGCAATCTTCTGACAAGCAAAGCCAATGGGGAAGCCAGATTCACTTAACAACCGTATTACTAACCTAACAACTGCAGTGATTCATTTAACAACTATGGCAAGAAAGTCATAAAGTGGGGTAAAACTCACTTAAAAACCATCTCACTTAGCAACAGAAACTTTTGGGCTCAATTGTCATAAGTCAAGGACTACCTGTATCATGATAATGCATATAGGTAGTCCTCGAGATACGAACCTAATGGAGCCTGGCCATTAGGCTCATAAGTAAAAAAACTCAACAAATCAATCAGACTCAATTTTACACATTTTAAAAATCAAATTCATTAATTAAATAAAATATGTTGTTAAATGAACGAAGAAGATCTGATTTACTATTTCCTCTGATAGCTTCCACATTAACTGAACTGGGAGCATTTCCCGCCAGCTGCCCAGCATTCAGAAACTAAATTGCCTCCAAGCAAGGCTTGCAGTCATTGCATTATTTTTTTAAAGAAACAACTGCTGCTATCCAGCTCAAGCCTCTTCAGCTAGCTACCCGGGGGGCGCAGGGGGGCAGGCGGGCATTGCTTTAAAACAGAGGTGTCAAACTCGTAACATCATGTGACGTGTTGCGACGTATCATGTTTTTTTTCCATTGCCGGCAATGGGGTGGGTGCAGTTTCACCATGACGCATCCAGCCCGTAGGCCGGCAGTTTGACACCCCTGCTTTAAAAAAACAAAACAAAAAACTTGCCACTGGCTTCCGGTTCTGGGTTGCGCCGCCGCGGTCATGTGCGGTTCTGGGTTGCGGCGCCGCGGTCATGTGAAGAGACTGCTCTCTTCGCCGGTCGAGTTTGATCGAGTCGAAAAGTCGCCCTGGAGGGGTGACTACTGCTGAGGAGGCCCCCCGTTTAACTGCAGAAGGGCGGCGGCATCTTCTGCAGTCTGGGTAAGCTCCTTTGGGCCGACGGAGTAAAGATCGGTCAGTAAAATGGCCGATCACTCAGCTGCACCAACCGCAAGCCACAAGAACATCTTAGCGAAACAGAACCACCGTGGAAGATTCGGTGAGACCTTTTTTTGCCTCTACTTTTCCTATTTATTCCTGTGAAAAGCTTTTTTTAAAAAAATTATTTCCCTACTTTGTTAAAGTGGCGTTGTTGATGGGGAAAAAAAAACCTTGGAACAAAAGAAAAATTTCTACATTTTTTTTAATACACATTTTATTGTTTTTTTTAATTTTAACATCAAAGTGCTCAGGAAAACACCGTGGTGAAAGGGTGATCAATCATAGAAAACAAATCATATATATATAACTAAAATTAATACCTTAAAAAAAGAAAAAAAATCCCCTTTCTATTTCCTCACATGATATAACAAATTTAGTTTAATCTATTTCTTCTTAAAATTCAATCAATCCACGGAAGCATCCCTACTATTTTATTTTTTTTCAATATAAAATTTTTATTATTTTCCAAAAAAACAAAAAAAACATCACAAGTATTACACAATATTATATTATATCCCACCACCCCCCCCGGACTTCCCAAACCAAGTCCCAGGCTAATATTCAAATATAGGTAAACAAATATTAATATCTCTAACTCCACAAACTCTATTTATAAACAATCCATCTCCTCCACATTAATAAAAAAAATTATACATTTAAATAGTTCAAATACACCAAAGTCTATACCAATTCAGCAGGTATCACCAGTAACTCTTCCTCTCTATTAAAACATGATTATCATATTTATAGTAATAATATAAGTGCATTTCAATTTCTAAAAAGTATATTCTAACATTTCATCAATCTAGCCCTATAAAAAAAAATCATTTAAACCCTTA
>NW_015386659.1:89878-92830 GCF_001527695.2 Protobothrops mucrosquamatus | reverse complement strand
ATCTTGTAGGCAATTCAGCCAAAACAAATAATACGCAGATTCAAAGTAGCAAAAGTTACAAACCGGAAATCACTTTCACTTCTTGCTGAAAAGTATCAATCAATCGCCATTTTAAGTTCACTTTTCCTCAGACCAACACAAGTACGGGGAAAAACTCATTATCCAAGTTAGAGTAAAGTCCAATATAAAAAACAAACTTTTTGCTTTTAAGCTCCACTAATTTCAATTGCAGCCAAGAAATTAAAAGACGCTTGCTCCTGGGGAGGAAAGCTATGGCAAATCTAGACAGCATACTAAAAAGCAGAGACATCACCCTGCCAACAAAAGTGCGTATAGTCAAGGCCATGGTTTTCCCAGTTGCAATAAATGGATGTGAAAGTTGGACCATAAGAAAGGCTGAGCGACAAAGAATTGAGGCCTTTGAACTATGGTGCTGGAGAAGACTCCTGCGAGTCCCTTGGACTGCAAGGCGTTCAAACCAGTCAGTCCTAGAAGAGATCAACCCCGACTGCTCTTTAGAAGACCAGATCCTGAAGTAATTTTCGCCACAAGATGTCCTCAGTAAGCTATAAAAAGCTTTTCTTTGCACTTTAAAAGCCTTTATCTCATTAAGAATGACAACAAAAGAGGCAGAAAAAAAGCAAATATCTTCAGTATAGTAAGTAAAATAATGCTCTAAATTAGAAATCTCTCCAGGGATGCCCAATATCCAAAAGATTCAAAATATAATAAGTGCTATTCTGAAGTATTGTTTAAAGTATTTTTCCCCCCAAACAGACAGAAGCTGCTCTCTTAGAACAGGGAAGTCATCTAAAAAGCAAGCTCTTTGCAGGAAAAATAGTTCAGAATGAAGAGAGGGAGGAAAGGTCTCACCCGGATTCACCACGGTGGTTCTTTATGCTTAGATGATTTTCTGACTTCAGCTGGCACAGCGAAGTGATCGGCCATTTTACTGTCTGATCTTCTTCTCCATCGGCCCTACGGAGTTAGCTCAGACTGTAGGGGGAGCCACCGCTCCACCGCAGCCGAGCAAAAGCCTCCTCGACGGTGGTCATCCCTCCAAGGCGATTTAAGACCCGCATAAGAGTCTACCGGTAGAGAGAAAGGCAGCCATCGAAGAGCGAAAGCGTGTGGCTGAAGCTGCCTGATCCGGAAGCGGAAGTCCTACATTTTTAAGGGCTGATATTATTTTTGAACATTTGGGGGTCCCAAAATTCCCTGATATAGAAACTTAATATGCCAGCTATTTGGAGAATATTGTTTTTTTTTCTATTTTTTTACTATTTTTGTAATTAAAGAAAAGAGGGAAAGAGGAAAGGAGGAAAGAAAAGAAATTACTTTTACAGAGGGTTTGGAAAGACTGAATAACTTTGGATAACTCTCTGGGGACATCTTGTGGTGAAATTACCAACTGCAATTGTTATTTTCTCTTCTTGGACTTTGAGTCTCACTCTGACCTTCAAATTATCACAAAAAAGAAGAGATAAAGAAGCTGTACAGCTGGGTGGAGGTGGATATTGACTGATTGTTATTAAATATGGCCTCCACCAAAATAATAATGGCTCTAAACACTATTGAAATGGAGGAACCCTGCCTAGACTTTAATTATAAGTATATATTGGACAAAATTCTTGAAAATACTGAACTAATAGTTACCTATACAAGAGAGATTATTGCTCAATGACAAACTAAAGCACAAGGCCTAAGTGAACACTTTGCAAGCCAAGAAACAGTAGAAGGGATATACACCCAAGAGACCTGTTCTCAACTTTGCTTACAACTTACTGAGATGGAGGAACTAAATTCACATCTGGATTATCAATCTGCATTAGAAAAAATATTGGATGCTAATGAACAAATGATTTTTAGCACAGAAACTAAGGATGTTATCCCAGAAGGACAAGCTGATGTGAAGAATTCAATTGACTTTTTGACAGATAAAAAATTAACGGAAGAAGAACCAAACAACACTAAAGAGGATTATGTATCATTTTATATACAATTTATTCAGATTTTGGAGGATTCAAAAGTGATTGCAACTAGGACTTCCGGTTCCGGATGGTGGTGCTCGCAGCTGTGTGAGGAGACTGCTCTCCTCACCAGCTGATTCTCCGCTGCCAGAAGACCCCTTAATTGGGTCGAAAAGCTGCCTTGGAGGGGCGGCTATCAGTGAGGAGGTCCTCGTTGTCCTTGGGAGAGTGGCAGCTTCTTCCAGGGACCGAGATTTGCTTCTTTGTGCCGACGGTGGAAAGAATGGCCGGTAAAATGGTCGTTCACCTAGCCACTGAAACCAGAAGTCAGAAGAACATCTAAGCACAGGAACCACCATGGCTGAGCCGGGTGAGACATTTTACTTTCCCTCTCTTGATTTTTCCTTTTTTTTGTGCCTGTAAAAAGCACCTTTGAAATTACTTCCCTGCTCTGAGTGTGGTGAGTGTGGGAAAAAGAAGCTTAAGGATTGAATTAATTTAAAGTGACTTTTTTTTACCTCTATTTTTATTTTTATTTTTCACTTTGGGGTCTTGGAAAACTTTTTAATATTGAATCTGCTGATGGATTTGAGTTGCTTTTTTTCCTCTGTGTCTTCTGATCTTGTTTGTGAGATTTTTGGTCTGTGGGAGAGGATTTTACATTGTGCTGAGGACACCTTGTGGAAAAAGCTAAAATTGCAGCTTTCCCCCCTTTTCTGGTGACTCAGATTGACCTTGACTTTCAGATTACCACAAAAGAAAAAATACAAAGAAAATTAAAAGCTGGTGGGGGTGGACATTGATTAAATATTTTCTACATAGCCTCTACTAAATGATACAGACTGTTTCTAATCATTTTTGAAATGGAGCAACCCTTGGTTCAACTTGACTATAAACTTATACTGGAAAAACTTTACGAAGCTACTGATGAAATACGTTTGCAAATAAAAGAATTTACTATGGAAATAAAAAACAGAAATTC
>NW_015386659.1:85065-88926 GCF_001527695.2 Protobothrops mucrosquamatus | reverse complement strand
TTTCCCTTCCTTCCTTCTTTCCTTCACCTCCCCCTTTGTCCCTTCCTCCTTCCCTCCCTTTCCCATTTCCCTTCCTTCCTTCCTTCCTTCCTTCCTTCCTCGTTCCTTCATCCTGTGCTACGCCGCCCAGACCCCAGCCTGGTTTTGGCAGGCAGCAACACAACACGGCCCTGCCTGTGCGTGCGCAGAGGCAGAGGAGAGCGCACAGGCAGGGCGGGGATGTGGCCGGTTCACCTCCCATTTTCAGGCATGTCCGTTAGAACCAGCTACTTCTCCCAGTCATTTTCCCCTGAAGCAGAGAGTCGGAGAGCTGCATCACTCTCACCATTTGGGCCCTCTACTTTTACGCTCCGGGAGCAGCTTGCCTTTCAAACTTCCGATAATTAACAAAAGGGGAAGCCTGCTGCAAAGGCGTATCTCCCGAAAAGAGAAAGGCGATCAGTCAGCCAAGAGCCCGGCTGTTTCAGACTTTAAGCCTGCGATACAGGCAACAGAGGCCCAAGGAAAGAAGGCGATCCAAGAAAAGGGGGGAAAAACCTGCTTTCCTTTCCAGCAAAAGTTACTTTTCCAAAACTGCCTTAAATGAAGAAGTGACTCCCCCCCTCCCCCTCTAATAATTGACTTTCTCCTGGCTTCTCCAGCCTTCCCGGGCAGGAAGAGATCAGCCCCTACCGGCTTTTGTTCCCCAAAGGCTAAAGTCGATCGCTCACTTGTCTGATCCAAGGGGTGCACGGGCACCCCGAGACCCGCTCCAGGCCCCCACTAAGCCACGATTGCCGGTTTGTAGAAAAGTTGAGGGGGGGAGAAAGGCGATCAGTCAGCCAAGAGCTCGGCTGTTTCAGACTTTAAGCCTGCAATACAGGCAACGGTGTGCGCTTCTCCCAGCCCAGAAGGGGCTATCAGGCTAGCGCTTGTTGTGAAGTAAGAAGAGGGAGGGGAAGGGCAATGAAGATCCCGCTGACCTGCATGCACGAGAAGAAGTCAATCCGGTTGCTGCACAATGAGTCCCTGGGGAGGGCAGGGCCTTGCTCTGCACCTGCGCTCTTCGCGCGCCCCCTGCAGGGCACCTTCAGTAGGGTTTGTGCAGGCTGCCGCCAAACAGCATTTTCCACAAACAAGTGAGCTGGAAACGAGCAGAGCAGAGGAGGGGGGAGGAAGGCGACGCGGGGGGAAGGAAGGCGACGCCGCGTACCACCAGCCAGGTGGTCGCGTACCACCAATGGTATGCGTACCACCGGTTGAAAAGCCCTGTACTAGCCAATCATCTCCTCTTCTTAAAGACAAACATTTACATTACATTTATAAATACACCAAAAAAAAATTTTATAATTCTACCCCTTCATCCCCTCCCCCCTCCGCCCCGGACTTCCCAGAACTGAGTACAGGGATAAATACATAACATCCCAAGTCTAAATTAAGCTATCCATTCATAATATAAACAAAATTAACATACTTTAACTCTAACATACAATAATAAACTTAAATATAATATATATATATAAATTATATTAAATATATAAAAAATATTAGAAAAAAAATTTATTCAAAAGCTATATGATAATTAATCACTTCATACTTTGTCTTCATATAATCTATCCATCTTCTCCACACCAAAATAATTTTTTCTTGAGATTGATCCTTCAAGTATGCAGAAATTTTTGCCATTTCTGCAAAATATGACCTTCAATCTCCAATCATCCATAGTTGGTAATACCTTTTTCTACCAGTTTTGAGCAATCAATAATCTTGCTGCTGTTATACAATACAACATCAGGTTCATTTCTTTAGGATCCAAATTTTCCATAATACCCAATAAAAATAATTGCGGTGTAAATTTTATCTTTTTCTTAAAAATCTGTTGAATATTCCACCAGATCTTAATCCAAAAAGCCTTTATATCCCTACATGTCCACCAAATATGATAATAAGTTGCGTCTAAATTACCACATCTCCAACATTTTGGCTGCAAATTTGGATACATGCAAGACAATTTTGGGGGATCTAGATGCCATCTATAAAACATTTTATAAAAATTTTCCCTTAAATTCTGTGTTTGGGTGAACTTGACATTTCTTACCCAAATTACATCCCATGTATCTAACATAATTGGTTCTTGAATATTTTGTGCCCATTTAATCATACAATCTTTAACTAATTCTGTTTCCGAATCAAATTCTATCAAAACACTATAAATTCTCCTAATATGAGCTCTACTTTGATCTTTAATCTGCTTTATCAAGTTCACATCTTCCAAAGTTAAACCAAGCTTTTGATCTATATGCCACCTCTCCACCAACTGACCATATAAAAACCAGGACTGGAGATTATTATCTTGTTTCAAATCATCCAATAATTTAAATTCCCAGTTCTGTCCTCTTGCAATAAGCAAATCCTTATAAACAATCCCTTTCAATTTAACTCCCCTTGTAATTCCTTGTATTGCATGTTCCGGAATAGCCCAAATTAGAATTTTAACGTTTAATTTATAATAATACTTTTTCCAAACTCTCAAAAGTGCACTTCTTATAATATGAGACTTAAAAACTTGATCAACCTTCTTATCAAAAAATAAATAAGCATGCCATCCATAAAATAAATCCCAAACTTCAAGAATCAGTATGTCTCTATTAGTTAAATTAATCCAATCACCAATCCAAGTTAGAACCACCGCATCATAATATAATTTTAAATTTGGGGCTTTAAGTCCCCCTCTTTCCCGTGCATCTTGCATAATTTTAAATTTAACCCTCGGCTTTTTCTCCTGCCAAATAAATCTATTAATACCTCTTTGCCATTCATCCAAATTTAAGTCCTTTTTTAAAATAGGTATCATTTGAAACAAAAAGAGGAATTTAGGAAGAATATTCATTTTAACCACTGAAATTCTCCCTAACAAAGATAATTGTAACCTTTTCCACACCTCTAAATCCTTTTGAATTTTTATCCATAACTTATCATAATTATTTTTATACATTTTAACATTAGAAGCTGTAATATAAACACCCAAATATTTCCCCTTTTTCACTATTTCAAAACCAGTTGAGTTACTTAAAGTCTCTTTATCTTTCGTTGACATATTTTTAACTAATATTTTAGTCTTATTATTATTTACTTTAAATCCAAAAACTTTCCCATACTGAATCAAAATCTGTGTCAGATTTCTTGCTGAGTCAATCGGTTGAGATAGAGTGAAAACCAGATCATCAGCAAACGCTCTAAGCTTATAGTCATTCTTGCCCAAAGTTATTCCTTTTATAACCGATGATTCTCGAACCTTGATTAATAAAATCTCCAAAGTCAAAACAAATAATAGAGGTGATAGTGGGCATCCTTGTCTCGTACCTTTCTCAATTTTAAATGAGTCTGTCAATCCTCCATTTACTACCACTTGTGCTGATTTTAATTGGTAAATAGCCTTTAACGCTGACAGAAATCTGTCCCCAAAATTCATTCTCTCCACCACTTGTAACAAAAATTGCCAATCCAGTTTATCAAATGCCTTTTCAGCATCCAGAAATATAAAAGCCGCTGGAATTTGATTATTTTTGTCCAAATATTCAAGCAGGTTTACAATTTGTCTAGCATTATTCTTCATGTATCTGCCAGTTATAAATCCCGATTGGTCCACATGTATAATCCGTTTCAATACTTGCATTAATCTCTTAGCTAAAATTTTTGCAAAAATCTTATAATCCGTATTCAATAAAGATATTGGCCTATAACTTTTGGGCTGAGTCAAATCTTGATCCTCCTTCGGTATAAGTGATATAAATGCAGACCTCCACGATGGTGGTACATCTAATCCAGACAATATACTATTAAAAAGACATCTCAAAGGTTCTAACATTTCTTCCGATAACA
>NW_015386659.1:81744-83711 GCF_001527695.2 Protobothrops mucrosquamatus | reverse complement strand
TGTTTCAAATAATGAAATATTTTCTTCCTTTTTTGTGGTGAGTTCAAGCCATTAACATTCAATGTCATCAACTTAGCCATCTTTTGGCTTTTGAAGCTTCTGGAGCATTCCTTGTATATCTGAGATAACAGATCTCTTCGATCTTGCCCCTCCCACTGGCTCTGAGGTAGACGAGTATGTTTGAGGTGCAGATTCTTTTGGTTGTTCTCTTTCCCTACATCTATGAGCTGCACGTGTCATTCTTTGCTCCCTTGAATCATCTTTTACATCCATCAATTGCAGGCTCTGATGATCTCCTGCAGATAAGGATGTAGCTCCAGGCAATTCAACAAATAGTTGTTCCACTACATCTTCCATTCCTTTAGCTCATGATGCAGAAGGTGAGTCAGCTTTCAGGACCGTTAAATAAAATTCTTTAGCCTTTTGAACTGTATTAAGCCTGTGACGGATCCCAGCATAATTCACAATCATCCCAACCGGTATATCCCATCTAAAAGGCAACTACAGCTTTTTTAACTCCTGAGCCAAAAAAGCAAATTCCTTCCTTTTTCTTAAAATTTTTGAAGGTATTTCCTTTAGTAGTATAACATCTTGGGCAGCAATCTGAAATCTCTGTTGGTAAAAAGCTTGTATAATCTCATTACAACGTGTTTTTCTAGAAAAGTAAACAACAACATCTCTGGGTAATTTCCTCTGACGTGCAACCCATGAATTTATAAGCTTTTTCAATTTCTCCAAAAATAATTTCAGGATCGCACTCAAAAAACAGAGCCAGAGCAGCTGCTATTTCCTTCCTCAGTTTCTCCTGTAGATCTTCTTTTAAGCCTCTAATTCTTATAGCATACTCCATTTCTCTATATTGTGACATTGCAATATCATTTTGAGCAATTTCCACACCTACTTTTTCCAGTCTGTCCTCCACTCCTTCCATTTTCTCCACCACTTCATCCACCCATCCCTCTATACGTTCTACATGAACTGCAAAGCCTTGAAAAATTTGTGACATGTTCTCACACAATTCATCATTTTTTTTGCTAAGAAGCTCTTCTGTTTCCATTCTCATTTGTTGTACAATTTGCTTGGAAACTTGTGCCAAAGATTCCTGTAAATCTTTAAGAGTAATAGAGGGGGGGGCGAAGGTGGAGGAGTTTTAGGTTTCTGTTGTGTAATTTGCACAACTGGGGAAGAAATAGCTGTTTTAGGTACTGCAGAAGTTCCAGTATGTTTAGAAGCCATTCTGAAAACACTCTGAGAATAATCCAAAACAAGAAAAAGCAGCAGCTATTTAACCAAACTTTCCTTGAATTTAAAAGAGTCTTTTCAAAGTATCAATCCACAACAGCAAGTGTTTAGCCAAACTTTTCTTAAATTCAAAAAAGTTCAAAATGGTCTTTACAATGTATCAATCCACAACTGGAAGAGAAGTGAAAGTTTTCCTTTGAAACAAAGAAACAGCTTGCCCGCAGCCATTTTCTTCTCAAATTAATTATAACAATTTAAATCTTCTGAGTTAAAGTCTTTTTGTCAATCAAAGTCCAATTTTCCTGGTCAGTTCTGTCTGTTGATAAGTTTACTCACGATTAAAAATCTGAATTTAATATTTTAATTGCTGATCAGGTGGCCACCAATTTGAAGTACATTAAACATAACACATTTGCTAATGCAAATAAACCAGGGAGATGGTTGGCCTACCAATTACGCAAGAGACAGAAAGCAAGACTTATATCTAAAGTTGTGGTTAAGGGCCGCGAGGTATATCAACATGAATTGATTAAGAAAGCGTTTACAGATTTCTACTCACACTTATATGCTGCTGGGTCTACAAAAATTGAGGACATTGATAAATACTTACAACTTTCACCTATATATAAACTTACATCAGAACAACAGAAATTGATGAATGAAGAGATTACTGCAGATGAAATTTTGAATGCAATTAAACAATTGAAAACTGGCAAAGCTCCTGG
>NW_015386659.1:61463-78391 GCF_001527695.2 Protobothrops mucrosquamatus | reverse complement strand
AGAGTCGTGCACACGCCCTAATTAAACCTATAAAGGGACTTTCCCATTGACCAGCATTCTAAGCCCTGAAGATGTCGGTAGATGCCGACGAAAGCTAGGCACTTTTATTGATTTCTATGTGTTTTAAAGGTTTTTAATATTCTTAAGAACTTTTATCTCTAAATTATTATTATTAAATTATTTATTGTATTCCCTGGTGTTATTAAGGAAACATACACAAGATATATAAAATCATTCTACTAGGGCAGTGGTTCTCAACCTTTTTAATGCTGCGACCCCAACCGGTCGTAAGTCAAGGACTAAACCAGTCGTAAGTCGAGGACTAAACTGGTCGTAAGTCGAGGACTACCCAACCGGCCGTAAGTCGAGGACTACCCAACCGGTCGTAAGTCGAGGACTTTCCCTGCCCGGGAGCGCCACGCATGCGTGGTTCCACCCCCTACGCTGGCCAAGGCGTAGCTGGCAAGCGGCAGAGACGGAGCAGGCCGACCACCAGCTGGCCCAGCCCAAGGGAGGTAAGGCACCCGCCGGAAAAGGGGAAAAAATGGCGGACAAAAAAAATGGCAGACAAAAAAATAGCGGACAGCCTTGCTTGCCGACCCCCATGAAATGGTCGATCGACCCCAAATGGGGTCCCGACCCACAGGTTGAGAACCACTGTACTAGGGGCAGAATTACTTTCTTTTAAAATGTTGGTACAAAATTTTAAAAAGTAGGTAGTTTTTACTTTAATTGAAACAATATAACCATGTTAACAATCAATAAGAACTTTTTTAAAATAAGTTTTAAATTTATCCCATATTCCTCATTTTCCTCTTTGCTTCTTTCCTCTCTGACAGCCTTTCTTCACAGTGTAAAGGAAAAAAGAAACTTAAGTAAGATTTGTTATGAATAGAGGTCTTAAATGGAAAATGAGAAATGTGAGAACTGGACAAAAGAATATTCATTGGGGCATTTTATGCTTCATTGATTTAGTGACTTGAGATTACAATCTTAAAGTGGATTGTATTAGCATGATTTGATTTTTAACTCTATTGGATGAACAAAATAAATGTGACATGTTTCTGATGGCCAGAGATGGGAACAAGTATCCATATACGGAATTTTATACTCATTGTATAATACTGTATGCACGGCACTGTTTCTGCCAAGGAATTGTACAACATCTGATATAAATGTGTGTGTGTGTGTGTCAAACAAATTTAAAATTAAATACATAAAGTGTAATTTGTCCCACCTCACCCTGCAAACACCCAGAAAACCCAATATCTGTTGTCTAGAGAAAATGTTCGCTTAAGTATATTAAATAGACTGCAATAGCAAACAGCAATGGGTAGAGGAGTTTGGCAAAAACCTTCATTGGGCTAAAGATGGATCAACACTGCAGGATATAGAGCAGGGGTCTCCAATCCCCAGTCTGTGAACCGGTACCAGGCCATGGCATGCCAGCAACCGGGCCACACAAACAAGCACATAAAACCATGCCCCCTCCAGTAAAAACCTCTCTCCACCAGTAAAAACCTCTCTCCACATAACCGGTCCCTGGTGCCCAAAAGGTTGGGGACCTCTAATCTAGAGCAGCATTTTTTCTTCAAAATAAAAATTAATCACTAAAAAAGTATAAACGGTATATTGTGGTTTGATTCATTAATGATTTGATTAATCTCTTTTAAACCCAATGACAGAAAATTCTAATTTTTTTTAGATGTATTTATCTAAAGTAAGTATGCCAGACATTTCAATTTTTTTCACTACTTTTATTTTTGGCCACAATACATGTTGAATTATATGTAAATGGCAACTATTACAATTTAATTAAGATGCGTTGAGTCTTTGATGCAATGTTCCATCTCTATTTTGAAACATATATTAACTAGTAGAATTATCAGGAAAGATTGTACCAATTGAAATTATACAGGTTTTTCTCAAAATAAAAGAAGAAAAACATGTGTTATGGTTCCGGCTAATGAAACACTTCAAAGAACTTCCAGGCATTGATTTTCCTAAAAGTAATTTATTGTTACAAAATGTCGGCACAGGCACAACGAAGTTAATGCTAAGGTCTGAAATTCATTTCCTCTGAGCAGTTAAATTGTCAGCATGTTCCCTCCCTAAATTAGCTGTCATATATCACGTTATCCAATTAATGTGAAGGTCAAAGGTTTTCTTCCTCTTTCTTTCCTGGGCTTTTCCCCCACCCTCTTCTGCTCTGCATTAACCCTAAAAATACCAGACAGTTCTGCATATTGTCAAAGCAAGAATATACAGTATTTGCAGCGTTGACAACATGAACCAGCAAATTGAAGCATTTACAGCATTCAAATCAAATTAACCTTTATTTGGTAATAGACAAGTAATTGATTACTGTTGCAATGTTAATAAACTAAGATACAATACAATGCATAGTCTAATTTTGGAATAATACAGGATGAAATAAATTGATAAAATACAAATATGTTAATGCAAAGAGACAGTAATTGGGTAAATGAATCTCCCTTACAGTGTACTTCAACTTGTTCTATGTATCAGCTTTGTAGGATCACTCTCTTAGTAATAAACTATATATTCATATGAATATATGTAAATATATTCAGCCGAGGAGGAAATATGACAATTTCTAGCTGAGATCCTAGTGGGCTGTTTCTTCTAAAAGGGATAAGTGTTTCGATCAACACATAATTGATAAAAGATATGGAATGAATTGAACTGAACTGAGTTGCATATGCAGCTTCTCTCAAAATATGACAAGTGGTGAAAGGATCTATATTTGGCCATGGAGCCCAATCATTCAAATCTTGCTCTTGAGTAGGGAAGCCATTGAAAGTAGATGCTGGGTGGAAAACCTACATTGCAGAATAACTTTAAAAAGTTGGTTGACTCAGGATTTGGCCTGGGCCATACTTATCGGTTCTTTTAAACATATTTTGTGAAGTCTATCAAAATGGGTCTTCTGTCAGTATGTGAAAACTTTTAAATATTAGACCGCTCTGTAAGAAATGAATACCTGTTTCCACTCTGACTCCAGGGGCAGATGTGTTCTCATCCATTCCCAATATGCATCTTAAAAAATGGGTCTGAACTTGTTCAAGTGCAGGATAGATTTATTAAGGCCCCACAATTCTGCGCTATATGTCAGCACTGACTATTTTTGCCCTGAATACTTTTAGCACAGCAGTCAAGATAAATGGGTATCATAGACCAGTATATAAAACCCAAAAATCACAATTAAGATGAAAGGAAAAAAATAATTATTCTAATGTATCTAAAAAGAATTAGTGTTAATACTATTAATGATAATAGTTAATATTATTGTTAATATACTGTTAATACTATATAAGTATATAACAGTGATCAAGGAGATAAAATCAGATTGATCTTGTAACAACAACATCTTGAGATAAACAAATCAAAATGACTAAGATATTTAGTAAAGAATGAAAATAATTCTTCCTTAAAAGCAGTGCATAGAGATGGTGATACAGAATAATATGTTCTATTGATTTGATTAATTCTCCACCACAGTCTCTGTTCAAAGGGCATTTTGTTAGCATCTTCCTTTAGTAATAACTGTTGGCATTGAATATGTCTAAACATAAGGCCCTTCTGAATTTTGGGGTGCAATAGGTATCTACAGTAGCTGGTTGGAGAAGATGTGCACAGTGGCTCAAGAAAGTGTTTCTGGATAGAGTGAAAAGTCTGTTTGCAGTTCTAAATCAATGACCTACTGTTTGAGATCAGCTAGTGCACTTATGTAGCCCATCAAGGTGATGGCTGACCATGAAAAGTCATAAACTTTTATGGGATATATCAGGCATATATAGGAGACATATGAGAGCCAATTTGGTCTAGAGCAGGGGTGTCAAACTGGCAGCCCACGGGCCAGATGCATCACGAGTAGGCCACAGCCACCCCAGCTCTGCAAAGGTAAAAAATGTTGCGATATGTCACGATACGTCATGTGACATGATTGAGTTTGACACCCGTGGTTTAGAGGTTAAGGCATCAGGCTAGAAAGTGGGAGACCATGAGTTCAAGTACTGCCTTAGCCATGAATGCCAGCTGGGTGACTTTGGGCCAGTCACTCTCTCAGCCTATCTCACAGGATTGTTGTTTGCCACCTTGAATTGTTTGTGAAAATAATAAAGTATACAAATAAATAAATAAAATAAAGCTGTAATTTGGCATGTGTTGCCTGGCTCCAGCAACTTTGGAAGCTGTTGGTCATAATTAAAGGGGCCAAGTAGGATTAGGGTGGGAATAACCTGCTAAATTTAAAGAATGAAAATATAATTGACTTTATTTATTTATTTATTTATTTATTTATTTATTTAATTTAATTTATATGCCGCCCTTCTCCCGACAGGGACTCAGGGCGGCGCACAACATATTTAAAACCAGAACATATATACAATCCCCCCCTTAAAACCGAATTAAACCGAATTTTAATGTTGCATCTTCCGAATATTTAAAACCCAATATAAAATCCACCCTAGGTCAGGTCCGCTTGCTGAAAGAGCCATGTCTTATCAGACAAAATCTACCAAGTGCAAACCATTCTATGTTTGACTTTTCCTCAGGAAACATCAAAATCAAATTCTTAAAAGAGGTGTTTGTAAAACATATTGAGAACCAATCAAACGACAGCCCTGCAATGTCTCCTGTATAAAGTGGGCCATAAAAGCAGTCAGCGGGAAACCAGAGATTGCTATGCTACTCCGTTTTTCTACTGACAGCTTTGTTTCACTGATTCATATCGATCACCAAATATCAGATTAAAAAAATCAAACATCCTTGTTTCTTCACATGCATCTCAAAAATGTAAACTTGCACATTGCCTACAGACTTAATCACTGCTTATGTTTGTGGTATTTTGTAATCTTTTATTTCTTTAAATTCAAGTATTCATTATTTTTTTTCACTGTTAGGTCAATGCTTTGGAGCCATCTTTATGTGTAAGTGCACAGACAGTGGTGCTGCTCGCCTTGGTCCTTTAGGCACTCTGCTGTTTCAGAAATGGGGAAAAAAAAGAAATGGTTTAGTCCCTCTCATGTCTTAGAATGAAAAAAAAAACACTTCTCAGTAAATCTAAAATTAGAGTGAATCTACTTTCTATGTTATAGAAAATCAAAAAGGTTTTTTTTTGTTTTGAAACAATACTCACACTCAACAAACCTGTTTCTGAAAAACAAAACTTTCCTATGTATAAGATAAGCTTATCATGCAGCTTGGAACTCTAAGAATAAATTATTGGTCTCAGTACAGATTACATTATTGTTCTTGGGTCTCTCTGAAATGAGTATCATATAATAACACAAATAACACTGTTGTAATGTTACTGTAGGAGATGATCATAAGTCACGAATCTCTGCGGGCCTACAAGAGATCTAAGTTCAGCCCACCTTGGATGTCTCTCTTATCTCCCACTCATTTACCTTGACCATTAGTTGGTCAGATTCTTGTACAGAGCTTAAGCTTGCAATAAATCTCATTTGAATTGCCTGAGTCTCCTGATTTCCCTGGCACTTGACAGTTACGTGTTAATTTTGTTATTTGTGTTATAATTAACTTGTGTTACTAATGCTGTAAACTGCTCAGAGTCATTTAGGCAAGAAAGGGTGGTGTATAAATTTAGTAAATAAAAATAAAATAAGCATAGGGTACATTGAGCTTAATGGGCCTAAAAAGAAGTGTATCCAATCTATTATGTTTCCTCAGTTGCATGGATGGCTTCCATATTGCATATTTAGTTGGGTGTAAATATTAGTCTTTTGCTTTACCTTCAAAAAACACATCAGTAATTAAAACTAGAATATGCTTTCTTAGCACTTTTTACAATCCTTCACGTTGAGATAGTTGGATTTCACAATAGATATAAAAAATCTACATTTAGCTTAAATCTACTTTTGTTTACCCTATAAAGATTTTGTTGGACAAAACAAACTGACATTTTCAAAAGTAATTCAGCAGACTTACTAAATAGCTCACAAAGTTAATGAATACTAGGCTGAAGTCAGGAAGAGCTGAATTAAATTCCAAATTATCCGTAATTCTGATCTAGTGACCATGAAATGTTGGATCAGCTTTAACATACGAATGGAGAAAACACAGGTATTTTTCACAATACTTTTGTTAGTTAAATCAACATGTAGCATTGATCTTGAATAATATGATTCTGGGCTGCATAATTTAAGACTGCACAAAAGGGAATCACGGATCGTACAATCTATTTAACAGCTATCAGTGGTCAGCAATACCAAAGATAAATGGTATCCTAACCACACAGTAATACAGAGCTACTGGGAAGACTATTAATTTTCTCCAGAAGATAAAAGTGTAGGCGTTTTCCTTCATTGTGTTTTGACTTCAGAGAAATTAAGAAGAGTTTGCAACTGGGTAGGAAACTAGAGTATTATACCTATATTTGAAAACCTCATCACTCAGTCAAGGCCCACATTCAGTGATCCAGAATTCTTTCCTATCCATAGAGAGTCAGGTGTAGTGGTTAAGGCATCAGGCTAGAAACTGGGAGACTGTGTAGTCTCTAGTCCTGCTTAGGCACAAAGAGCCAGCTGGGTGACCTTGGGTCAGTCACTCTCTCTCAGCCCTAGGAAGGAAGCAATGGCAAACCACTTCTGAAAAAGCTTGGCAAAAATACTGCAGGGGCTTGCCCAGGCAGACTCCAAGAATAGGATTTGATTGAATGGGGGGGGGAACCCCAAACCCATATAAAATGTAAGGACCCCTATTTTCCTATATATTCTTCTACAGCAGTGATGGCGAACCTTTTAGAGACCGAGTGCCCAAACTGCAACCCAAACCCACTTATTTATCGCCAGGTGCCAGGTGGGCATGGCCCACTGGGTGGGTGTGGCTGTGATGGTCATGGCAGGCTTGGTGAGTGTGGCCAAGGTGGGCGTGGTCACCTTGATGTTGCTCACGGGGAGGGACGCCTGTGAGGGCTGGGCAGGGTTGGGGGAGATCCAGGGGGTCTCTGGCAGGTGGGGTGGTGGGCAGGAGGCTCATCCTGCAGGGTGAGGTGAGGCAAGGCAAGGCAGGGCAGGGGTGCCATTGTTGCAGGGCAAGGTGAGGCAGGGGCCGGGGCCGGGGTGGCTGCTGCCTGACACCATCGGCCCCCGCACACAGAGGCCAGCAAGCACATGGGGGGCAACAGTGTCTGTCAGCAGCCACAGCCTGCTAGGCCCTTGACTGGCACACTCTGGGGCTCTGCAGCCCACTGCCAGCAGTTCAGAGAAGCCACCTCTGAGCTGGACGGACGGACGACAGCTGAGGAGGCAATGCAGTGGGTCGTGCTCGGGAAAAGGAAAGCATGTGGGACCAGGAGGGATGGGATGGGGGGAGGGAAACCAGTTGTGCTGGGATGCATCCGGCCACTTGGGACCTCAGTGAGTTAGTGGTTGGTTGGTTGAAGAGGGACAGTTGCCATCTCTGGGGTATGGCACGTGTGCCCACAGAGAGGGCTCTGAGTGCCACCTCTGGCACGCATGCTGTAGGTTCACCACCACTGTTCTACAGCATTTATAAAAACAAAATATCAAAACAAAAATGTCAGAAGAAAACTATCTGAAATCTTTCTCTCTAGCTTGGTACACACCAAGAGTAATTTATACAGGGGAGTCCTTAACATTAAATCTTCGATTTGCAGTCTCAAATCATTTAATCAAGCCATACTATGGCTTCTGTTCATCTATTTATCTGTCAGTCCTAGAAAAAGTAAAAATTATGGAATGTGTGGCATAAAGCTGTAGTAGAACAGTCTCTCTTTCCTTACCTTTTGGCTACTATATGATCACGTACAGCTGGAATCCTGTCTTTCGCACGGATTTCATGTGAAGAGGTTTGCACCTGTGCCTCTGTACATATGCGAGACGAACGCCATTTCTTTCCCCGTGGTATGTCGACATATGAGGTCTGAACTTGAGCTTCAGTAAATAGAGGAGTTTTTGATTTCCTTTCCACTCTGGAAATTTGATCTAGTGTTTTCTCATCTTGTATTTTAACATCTGCAAATTCCATTGGACTCTCTACTAGTTTTGGAAATAATCTCAAATTTTCCTCAAAGGACAGGCCAAAATTGGTATTTTGCATTTGGAGCACTGCTTCCTCTCTCATGGTCCATAATTCGAGCAATGATTTTTGCACCAGAGCCCTACTGTGTTCTAGGCGGAAAGTCTCAGTTTTTGTGTATCCTGATGCAGGAGTTGATGGTCTCCTTGGACTGGAAGTTCGTGATGGAACCTGAGACTCAGTTTTGCATGGAAGAAAGGGAGACTCAGTTATGTGTGACACAGCAGGAAACTCTTCAATGCTCAAAGGTGCAGGAGACACTTTAGTACTCAAAGGAGCTGGAGATATCTCCATGTATGATGGAGCAAGAGGCACCACCATGTGTGATAGAGGAGAAGACACATCTCTGTGTGAAAGAGCATTAGATGCATCCATATGTGATCGGGTGGACGACACATCTATGAATGATGGGGAACTTAGTAGAGGGCTCCCAGGAGATTGTTTCTGGGCATTTGGAAGATCCTCTGGAACATGCATATCAGTCAGGAAGACTTGAGCATTGATACCTGGAAATTCAGTCATAGTGGATTTTATTTGATCTTCCATTGACTCTGTCACCCTCAATATTTCAGGAGCAGATGATAGCTTTGAGCTTTCAGTCTGTTGTGAGACAGGAAATATCTCAGTAGTTGGTGGCAAATAGGATAGGGAAGTTTGAATTTCAGTGTCTGTTAGATTTTTTGTCTTCCATATATCGAGGGAGGAGGTTTGCACCTGGGTAATGACTTGGCCTGCAGGAGGAGATTCTGCCTTTACAACCAGGGATGAGTGAACTGGGATCTCAGATTCAGAGGGGAAAGGGTTTTTTTCTGTGGATTCTGGCAAATCAATCCAAGATGTTTGTAGCTGGGCATGATTCAGTTCCTTTCTTTTCCATATGTCAAGGAGAGAGGTTTGTATTTGGGTGTCCATTTGTGGTGCTTCATTTTTTGCCTCTTCTAGTTCAAGTGAAGTCTGTTGCTGAAAATCAGCATACTTATGAAGTGGATGCCACAGATCCTCCTGAGGCATCTCAGCATCTGAGGTCTGCATCTGAGCATCTACTTGTGATACCAGATGAGACTCTTCTTTTGCTTTCCATAAGTCAAGTAGAGAGGCTTGTGGCAGGATATTCATTTGTGATGGTCGAGCTGACTCTTCTAGTTCAAGTGAAGTCTGCTGCTGAAAGTCAGCATACAAATGTGAAGGAATGTCAGCATCTGATGTTTGCACTTGAACACCATCAATTTGAGATACAAGAGAAGGTTCTTCCTTTTCCTCTAGTTTATCAGCAAAGGAAGTTTGTGCCTGGGTGTCCAATTGTTCTTTTTTCTTCCATATATCTGTCAAAGATGTCTGCATTTCAAAATCAGCTTTCAGCTGGTGAGAATGCTCCACTTTTGCCTCCTCTAACTTACTTTCAGATGTCTGCTGCTGCATGTTAACCAATTCTTTGGCTTTCCATATATCAATAAAAGAGGTCTGAGCTAATTTGTCTATCTGTTCTGCAGAAGGAGATGTAATTCCTTGCTTTGAGAATTCACTTACAGAAGTTTGCACTTGAACATCCATTTGTTCTTTTACTTTCCAGATGTCAAACAGTGATGTTTGAGCTTCACTATCAACTACTAATGGAGGAGGCAATTCCACTGTCTTTGGTGAGTCTGATACTGAAGCATGTTCCTGGGCATCAGCTAAGTCTCTTGCTTGCCATATTTCAAGCAAGGAGGCTTGTCTCCGAGGTTCAGATTGTTTTGGAGAAAGAGATTCTATTTCTTCTGTAGTCAATTCAAGTCCTGCAGTCTGAGTTTCAGTTTCAGCTTGCAGGTGTGATGCCCGCCACCTATTTCCAAATGGTATTTCAACATATGATGTTTGTACCTCACAGTCAACTGCTGGAGACCAAAGATGGTCTCTTTGGAAAGGAGTCTGAGAAGCTGATGTTTGAACTTCTGGAAGCTCATGATACCACTTGCGGATCTGAGCTTCTATTATTTGTGGTGTAATAAGGTACTCCTTTCCTTCTGTAATCTCTTGGTTTTCATTTTCAGCTTCAATTAAGGACAAAGAGGAGCACTGCTCCTGGAGTTTGGTCTGTGACAAAGAACAGAGTTTTTTCATTAGTTCTAAATCAGATGTTTGCACTTGAGCTTCTTTTTTGAATGATGAGGAAGAAAATGGTCTTGCAGATTCATATTCTGAAGTTGGTAACTTTTGTGCTGAAAAGGGACGCTTCTCGAAATGCTCATCACTGAAAATCATGTCTTGGGTCTCAATATCTGACCAAGAAGAAGCCTTCCGCATTAATTCATGACTTGACTGTTGCAATTGGGGTTCAGCCACCAACAGTGAAGAAATTTTCTTTAGAAATTCAGCATGAGAAAGTGGTTCCAAGGCCTCAATCTGTGATAGCAAAGGAAGCTTCTTTAACAATTCAACAGTTGATGTTTGGACCTCTGCACTAGCTTGTGGATGTAATAAATGCCACTTGTCCCACTGCTGGATCAAAGAGTCAGATGTTTGTGCAGAAGCTTCAGTCAGTTGAAATGGGAGAGATTTCTTTTCTATGAGCAGAGGAGCCCCCAACTCTTCTTTTTCTAATTCGAGCTCTGATGGCTGTACCTGGATTTCTGATGACTCTATTACTGAAGTAAACAAGGTCTGAACCTGGACCTCAGCATTCAATCGAGCAGCACGCCAATCATTCCCAGAAGGTGCTTCCACAGGTAAAGTCTGCACTTCAGCATTAACATATGTAGGGTATAAGTTGCTCGGTTCCACCAGTGATGACTGGGAAAATGACAACTTACTCTGGAACTCATTCTCAGTAGAGGACACATTCTCCTTTTCTGACATGTAGTCTAAAAATGAAGTCTGTACTTGCATGTCTGTCTGTGAAGGAATGTGCAAATCAGTAGGTGAAGTCTGCACTTTAGCCTCAACTAATATTGGCAAAGAAGCAATCTTCTCTAACAATTCTAGATACAAAGGTTGAGTCTGGATACACTCTTTCAAAGATTCTGCAGGCTCCCTATCTGGTAAGGAAATAAATGAGGTTTGCACCTCAACTTCCTTTTCTTCAGATAGTGATGATAATGATGTCTGCACCTGGGCCTCCATTCTTTCTGGTAATGACAACAGCGATGTTTGCACCTGGGCCTCCTTTTCTTCTGGTAAAGATAGCAGCGATGTTTGCACCTGGGCCTCCTTTTCTCCATATAATGACAACAGCGATGTTTGCACCTGGACTTTCTTTTCTTCTGATAAAGACAGCAGCGATCTTTGCACATGAGCTTCAACCTCACAGAGTCTTCTTAATTCTGCAAATGAAGTTTGGATTTGGGCATCAGTATCAACTGGGGTTGGGCTCCGCAGGGAGACACATGAAGTTTGTGCATGAGCATCAACTTCTGTAGGTAAGCTTGAAAATGAAGTCTGGATCTGAACATCAGCCTCAGAGGGTGACTCTGCTTCTACAATGGGTACTGAAATAATGGAAGTTTGCAACTCAACTTCTTTATGTAGTCGTGACCACCGCCATCGGTTTCCTTCTGGAATTTCTACATTAGATGTCTGTACCTCAGCTTCAATATATAAATCATCTTCCTCCTATTTGGAGAAAACATGATTATCTTGTACTGAAAGTTAAAGTAATCTTTGGCAGTTGAGAAAGATTCTTTTTTGCTTGCAAGAGCCCAAAATCTGGATTCCTACATCATGTACTGCTTGAGCTTTTAGAGGTCTGCCCAAAGGAAAGGAACATTGAATTAAATAAATAGGATTGTTTTCTTCTAGCTGCACCGAATTGCTAATTCACATTAATAAATAGAGATCTAGTATTTGTGCATACTAGTTCTTAATCTGGTTTGACTTAAACTATCTAATTTTTCTTAGGAAACTCTCTGTAATAATACTCTTGCAAACTACAATTTCCTGCCTCCTTTAGAAGATGCCAAGGTATTATATATGTATCTGTGTGCATATGCATGCATGTATGCTTATATTTCATAGATTTATAAAAGTAGCCCATCTCAAATAAATGATTCTGGACAGCCTGCAACATTAAAATAAGAAACACATTTAAAAATCTAAAATTCATATGAGCAAAGAATCATTAACAACAACTGCAATTGTCATGGCTTCATCAGATCCTGATTTGGAGGAGGAGGAGGCAACGTTGGAACTGAGACTATACAACAGGGAGGACATGGTCCTCTCCAAATGAGTGAAAAGTCCAGGGGCTGAGGATGAGGCAGTCTCAGGCCTGTCTGGCAATTGGGAGGGGGGGGCGACAGGACAGGGGGCACTTGTAGAGAGCCAACAGAGATGACAGGCTCCAGACCACCTCTGACAAGGAACAGCTCCCTCCCCCACCCGATCCATGGGTGAGGAAAACAGAGTGAAGCGAGGTAAAGGATGTCAGTGAGCCTGCTTGTGAGGAAGCAGTCCTGCCCCTCCTCACAAGGAACAGTGGAGAATGGTGATTTAACTAGACACTGGGAGAAGGTGTGCTTAAACATCTGCTCGTTTTGATGTGCACCTTCATGGCTTTGCTGGATCCTGTTTCTTGAATTTTGGACTGTGTTTTTGGGCTTTGAACCTCAGATTCTTGCGGACTTTGGATTTGACTCTTGGACTTTGGACTCTTGGGTTTGATGATTGGAACTCTGAAGTTTTGGATATGTTTCTTCTCGCTTGCCTCATGGGTCAGCTAGGATTAGGACTTAGTTTGTGAATCCAGATTGAGGAAAAACTGAGGACTAAGGCAGAGCTTCACAGGCACCATTAGTGGCTCATTTAACACTATGTGAGCAACAAACAGACCCTCATTAACCTCTGCCTTGCCAGCATGACTTGGATCAGAACAGCAGTCACATAACCAGAAGATGAGTCCCTCAAAGGCTCAAACGCCCTAACCTCAAGCGCCAAAACACATCTTCAGGGTTTTATAGCAGATATGGGGCCAATTTAATCTTTAGAAAGATGATATTCCAGAAGTGGATGCCACTACAGAAAAGGCTCTCCTCCTGGGCCTTGCCAGCTGACATCCTTGGCAGTTGGGATGCAGAACCTACTCCTTCTGCCAGGTCATTAAAATTAATTTAAAATGCATTCAGTGTTATAGTTTACAGAACATTATAAGAGCAAACAAAAATGTGGCATTCTATTTTTTAAAAAGAAAGTCTGATGCTACCTTAACATTATTGGTATAAATCTGTGATATAAATCTTAATGAACAGTTGAATCTGGCTCTCAACCACCAAATTTAGATCCTATCACAAAATACTTTATTTTTGCTGCAAGAAATTCTAGCCTATCTGGAATTGGAATCTGCTGCTTCATAACACAGTGTTAGGATTCTTAATGGCAAGTTGAATCATCTCTAGAAAGCTCCATACTCAACACATGAAACATTTAAAATATTTTAAACATATTTTAAATATTTAAAATGTACTGTATCAGTAAAGCAGTAGACCCCCACATATTCATACTGTTGCTCAAATTTTCAATTGCAATTTTAATTGGTGACTTTAATTTTTGATGCCAATTTAAAATGGAGCAATTACTCTCTTTTTGAAATGGAAAAATGACAATATTCATATTTAAGTAAATAAAATAATAGTATTTTACTAAAATAATATTATGTATTTTACTCATTTGAAAAAATCGGAATATTCTCTTGCAATTCATTTCCCTAGAAAGTGCAGTAAAAAATTGGAAAGAAGTAACTGATATAAAGCATCATATCAGTACAGTACAGAAATGGTTAATACCCAGGAATTGAGTTCAACTTTTAAAAACCATATGTTCCTTTAAGGTAAAAATCCTTTTCTCATGGTGGAAAAACTATTAGTTGTTACTGCTTTACTAGACAAAATAAAATATCATTTCACAGAATGGAATAAAACACTTAAGTTATCTCTCTTTTGCTCCTCTCTTTATTAACAATGGCATTTTTGCTATTTTATAAAAAATAGTTTTGAACAACACAAAAATTGGAATTTGATATCAAAATGATGTTGAAACATAGGAATGTGGACTTGTAAGAAGTTTATTCATGAAGGCAAAGGTACTAATAAACCTGTATCAGTGATGTTACTGCAAGGACTACCAACACATAAATAAAACACCACTAATTATTCAAAAACTTATATTATACAAAGATCAAACAATAAACACAGACAAAATATTGCAACATGGAATGTTCTTCAGGATTTCAATTCTTTGATTATTTTTTAGTCTCTGTTTTATTTTCCTAAATGTTCTGTACTCGAACAATTGTGAAGGTCGTAATTCTATTGATACGTTTTTAATATTATTTTGGTTAGTCAACAGCATTTTATTTATTTATTTATTTATTTTGACTATTGGAAGTAGAGGAAATTACAGTACAACGACATTAGCAGTATTAATTATTCTGATACTCAAAAACTATCCATAGCTAGAAAAGATGAGTTTGATTCATTAATAAGGCTCTCCTGATATTTAAAGTTTTCTGGCAATTAAATGAAGCTTCATAAATATTTCCTTATAACCTAATGATTCTGAACTACTGTAAAAGTTGGGCAGAAAGCTAAGCATTCTTCCTATCTCCCTTTCTTTAAATTACAATATAATCAAGCTCATTTTCCTCTTTTATATGTACAAGAAAACCATAAAAACAATAGTAGTCAATGACTACTAGTCATACTGATCATGACAGAAAATATACTATGAAGCTAACACCTTCATTAAACCAACTGAAAGTTCATAAAATAGTTGCAGACTTTCCAGTTTTCAAGAATTAATCAGGCAAGGTAGAATTAAAAGAAGACAGAAAGAGCTGGGGCACTGAAGAAAGCCCAGCTTGCATTTGTAACCCACATATGCATTGTTTGCTTGCTGTTTCTTTAGTGAGCTTAACTGCAAAATATGGTGCCAAACACTTAAGGAAGATCTTAAGATAATTAATGGCCCTTGGAACGATGCCAAAGATGCTGTGAATGATTGAAACCACTGGAAAACATTTGCTGCCCAAAGTGCTCTGCACAGGATCTAATGATGATCTAATGAAGAACTATCCCAAAACTGAATTTGTCTGGGAAAAGAAAAATTAATCATATGCAGATTTTTAAGAAAATAAGTCAATTATTCAGTGATTAACTTTGAAAAGGAAGATAGTTCCCCAGGTACCAAATCTCCACAAAATGTCACTACATATATTGTTTTCATTGTTTCAATGCCTAAGAAATTCATCGCCAGCAAAAGAAAGCTTCAATAAATTTATTTGAGTTTAGCAAACATTCATTCACCTTGTGCATCTCCCAAATTTGGGAACCATGTTTCTGTCCCCATAAAGGAAATAAAATTTTGAAGTGGGTAGAAGATAATAAAGAAATAGTTATTCTGAAGGAAGTCTTACATTTATTTTTCTCTTTCCTTTTCTCATACTGTAGAAACCACTACTTAGCTAAGCAGGAGAGGAAAAAAAATGATTTTCTGGTAAAGGTAACATTGCCAGAACCATTTGGGTATCAGTTTATCAATAGTATCAACTTTCAGACTTTAAAAAGAGATATTATTGAAATAGATATTGTTGCAGTTTTAAAATATAAAACGCAGAAAGCAGCCATCTATAAGCTATTGCTATAGGTTTTAAGTGTAAATGGCAGCAAACAGACTATCACAATTTCCCCCCAATTGTAATGACTTCATGACTTCCTCATTTCCAATTTCGAGGAAAACATTGTAAAAGCTAGCTTCTTTGGTGAATTACCTCATTGTGGTCTAGCTCCAGGTCCGGTTCGGACAACTCTGAAGATTTGAAGTGATCAGGCCCAATAATATTAATGCTGAAATATATAAGACACAAAAATTTTCAGCCGGCTAAGCAACCTCATATTTATCAGATACGAAAGACTTCAGAGGCATAAATCAGCCTCCTCTGACCCACTGCAATACCTCATGCTTCTCCCCTCCATCCTGCCCCACCAGATCTCCACAGGCCCAGTGACTGTGGAGACTCACTTATCTTTTGAAGATCTCGATGATCAAGCAAGCTGTCTCCTTTCCAGCTTCTTTGCCACAGTTTCTTTGCCTGCTCCCAGCACTTCAAAAGCGGAACAGTGACAGCAGAGGCAGAGTGGGACGAGTGCGCCCTGCTCAGCTTGGCTGACTCACCGAGGCTGCTTGTGCAGGACATCCAGTCCGTTCTTGGAGCACCGGTCAGCCTCCGTGAGTCTGAAGAAGCGCGAGATCAGGCTCCTTCAGGCTTCTGTTCTCTGTACCAAAAGTTTTTGGAAAGGGATGGAAGGCTTCGGGGGAGCGATCTTGTGCTGTTTGAAGCCTTCCGTCCCTTTGTAAAAACTTTTGGCATGGAGAAGAGAGACCTGAAGAAGAGCAAGACCATGCCCCCAAAGGTTTCTGTTCTCTGCACCAAAAGGTTTTCCAAAGGGATGGAAAGCTTTGGGGGAGCAATCTTGTGCTGCTTTGGTCCTCCGTCCCTTTGCAAAAGCTTTTGGTGCAGAAAAGAGAGGCCTGAAAGAGTGCAAGTGTAAGGACCCACCCCACTTTGCATCTTAAGAAGACAGAACTCCTGGAATATTTCTTCCAACAGGCATCTTTATTAAGAGAAAGCTGGATGTAGGCGTTCTAGACAGGACTTGGGTTCAAGCTCTCCACTTCAAGGTTTTAAGGGATTCCCCATTAGTCACACCCCCGTAACCCCCTTTTCCCAGCGACAATTCTAGGCCTTACATTCTCACCCCCTTTCCCTCATTGCCGGGAGGAAACCTCAAAAAGGATTACATGAAAGCTAATGACCCCCATTGTTATTGTTAGTCCATTTGGTGATATCCACATCCAGTCCCTTTGAAGTAGGCTGA
>NW_015386659.1:56288-58662 GCF_001527695.2 Protobothrops mucrosquamatus | reverse complement strand
GCAGGTTCTTTTGGCTTAGCTGGAGGCTTTCCGGAGTTTCTGGCCGGTGATCTGTTTGGGTTGTGTTGGGTGGTTCTTGAGCGGCATTCTACAGCTCGGTGCCCTTCTTTCCCGCACTTGAAACACCCCGGTTGCTTCTTGGCCGTGGCCAATGGTTTCACTGGTTCGCGTGTCAGCTCAGGCGGTGAGCGGCTCCATTATTTTCCTCGGCGGTGCCTCCTCAATATGTCGATCTCTGCTTCCTCTGCCAAGACGTACCATTCTTTTAGTTGATGTGGGTCCCCTCGGGGCAGGCAAGCATCATATAGGTCATAATTTAGTCCGTCTTTGAAATGGCTGAGGAGGATGTCTTCTGGCCAGTTAAGTTTGCTGGCAATGGCCCGGAATTCTTGTGTATATTCGGCTACCGGGCGTTTGCCTTGCCTCATCATTTTTATCCTTTTGCGGGCTTTGCGGTCAGCCAGGGGGTCCTCAAATCGTCTTCTCAGAGAGGACATAAAACGATTGAAGTCGTTGAGCTCTGGGGCATTGGAGTCGTGCAAGTTCACCACCCAATCTGCAGCCGGTCCGTCTAAGGCAGATTGCACAATCCGGATACGGGCTTTGTCGCTGGGGATGTCCTGCCCGTATTCCTCCATGTAGCTGAGGACTTGGGTTAGGAAGAATCCCAAGCGTGTTGGCTCCCCTTTGAATTTCACCTCTAGCGGCGGACATCTTTGAATGGATCAGTGCCTTCGTTCTGGGTGGTAGTCTCTTCCATTCGGATTTCCATCTGTGGTTCGGCGGAGAGTGGGGACTACTGGATCAGCAGATGTCCCCGGGGTTGCAGGTTCCACTTCCCCTTCGTTGTCTCTCCCTTTGCGGCTCCAGGAGCTGAGGCGGCCGTAGGGCTCAGGATTCCCCTCTCCTAGGGAGCTGAGAGTTCGCTTCATTAGGTCGATTGCTTTCTCTAGGATCCAGTCTGAGTACGGTGCCCAGCTCCCTTCCTCTTCACTTGCGTGCAGGGATTTCTCCATCTCCTGCTTCCATTCTGGTTGTTTAGGCCCCCGTCTCAGAGTCACCTTTCTTGATTTCTTTCCCCACTCGCCTTTCTTTCCAACGTCCATTGACCACCGAGGTTTGTGGTCCCATGTCTCCACCACCTCTTCTCCTGAGGATTCTGACCTCTCAGATCCCGACAGCTGGCAGGGTTTCAGCCGGGGCAGCGGCTCACTTTCCGGCTCCCTTTCAGGGGAGTTTTCTCCCTTCCTTGCTCCACTGTCTGACATGGTCGTTTTGCAAAGTCCCCCGGCATGGGTCTTCCTTCCAGGTGGACTAATTTTGCAAGTCCTGTCTAAGGTAAGGACCCACCCCACTTTGCATCTTAAGAAGACAGAACTCCTGGTATATTTCTTCCAACAGGCATCTTTATTAAGAGAAAGAGGAACATGTCAACCTAGTCAGAGTGGTTTTAAAGAAACTGCGAGCTGCCCACCTATATGCCAAACTCTCGAAATGCGAATTCCACCAGGAAAAGATAGACTACCTAGGTTATCGCATATCCCCACAAGGCATTGAAATGGACCCAGAGAAGGTCAGGGCAGTATTAGATTGGGCACCACCCCGCACAAGAAAGCAACTACAAAGTTTCCTGGGCTTCGCAAACTTTTACCGCCAATTCATCCCCTCATTTGCCCAGATAGCCCTGCCCCTCACGAACTTACTAAAAACAAAGGAAGCATCCTCAGTAAAACCTAGTCAGCCACTAACATGGACAATGGAGTGCCAAGCAGCGTTTGAGAGATTAAAGAGACTTTTTTCTGCCGAACCAGTACTGAAGAACCCAGACATGGATAGGCCCTTCGTAATACAAGCGGATGCAAGTGATGTGACAGTGGGGGCTGTACTATTACAAGAAAACGATGAAGGGGTATTGCAACCCTGTGCGTATACATCCAAGAAACTCACGGAAACAGAACAGCGCTGGCACGTATGGGAGAAAGAGGCATACGGGATACGTTGGTCATTACTCACGTGGCGCCAGTTCCTGGAAGGCAACAAAATTCCCTTCCAGGTGTGGACTGATCACAAGAATTTGGAAGCCCTGAAAACACCCAGGAAGCTCAACCGTAAATAAGCCCGCTGGTCCCAGCATTTCCACCAGTTCCAATTTAAGCTCAAACATTTGCCGGGGAAAAAGAACTTCCTGGCAGATGCACTATCTCGCATGCCCCAATATAACAGCACGCGAACCACAGACTCTAAACCGATGATGGCAGAATCACAACTGGCAGCACCAGTAACCACCAGAGCCCAAGCTAAATTAAAACCACAACTGAGCAGCCAAACTGGAATTGAATTCCGGAAAAGTTTGGAAACAGATGAATGGTTCCAG
>NW_015386659.1:29149-56215 GCF_001527695.2 Protobothrops mucrosquamatus | reverse complement strand
CATGCCCCAATATAACAGCACGCGAACCACAGACTCTAAACCGATGATGGCAGAATCACAACTGGCAGCACCAGTAACCACCAGAGCCCAAGCTAAATTAAAACCACAACTGAGCAGCCAAACTGGAATTGAATTCCGGAAAAGTTTGGAAACAGATGAATGGTTCCAGAAAAACAAAAATGTGTGCACAATGAGAGACAGGTTGCCTTGGGTAGGGGAAAAGTTATATATACCAACAACCCAAAGAGTCACATTCATGCAGCTTTGCCATGACACAAAATCAGCAGGGCGTTTTGGATTTGTAAAAACATTACACTTAATTAAATGACAATTTTGGTGGCCATCCATAAAAAAGGACATAGAAAGCTACATGGCCAGCTGCCCAAAGTGTGCAACTGCAAAGAGGTTGCAAGAGAAATCGCCAGGAGTATTACAAACAGTGGCAAATCCCTCAGCCCCCTGGAGGGAAATAGCCATGGATTTTATAGTGGAATTGCCAGAAAGCAATGGGAATACTGTTGTCTGGATGGTCACGGACTTGTTTTCCAAACAGGTACACTTTATCCCTTGCCAAAAGATTCCCACCACAAAAGCTTTAGCGAAACTTTTCATCCAGCACATTTTCAGATTGCATGGGGCACCCCAACGCATCATCTCTGATAGGGGAGTGCAATTTACGTCTGCATTTTGGAAGGAATTTTTATCCCTCTTAGGGACCACTCAGGGACTGACATCTAGCCATCATCCACAAGGAAATGGGGGGGGCTGAAAAAATGAACTCAGTACTTGAGCAATATTTAAGATGTTTTTTGAATTTCCAGCAGTCCGATTGGACGGACCTACTCCCTTTCGCAGAAGTTGCCTACAATAATGCAGTCCACTCCAGCACAGGTTACACTCCTTTTCAAATAGCCAACGGTCAAAGTTTCAACCCCATGCCAGAATTAACCCCAAACGAACCAACGATCCCATCACTGAAAGAATGGATGGAAAAACTACAAAACACCTGGCCAATAGTTAGAAAAGCACTAGACGAAGCTAGGCAGGCATACAAAGCACAAGCCGATAAAAAAAGGGTTGAGCCTACACCATTCATTATAGGAGAAATGGTGTACTTATCTACAAAATACCTAAAGTCCCTACAGCCCTGTAAAAAACTTGGACCAAAATATATAGGGCCTTCTCCAATTAAAAGAATCATAAACCCAGTAACAGTAGAATTAGAATTACCCAAAAATCGCAGGCAAATACACCCAATTTTTCATTGCAGCTTGCTGAAAAGAGAGCGTCAGTCATCTTTACGGCCAAAAATCCCCACCACCACCTCCAATCATGGTGGAGGGTGAACAACACTTCAAAATAAAGGAAATCCTTGACTCTAGGAGATATCATGGAGCAACTCAGTACCTAGTTGCCTGGAAACACCTCCCTGCCTCACAAAATGAGTGGGTCCATAAACGTCACGTCAGAGCCCAGAAGCTATTAAAGAACTTTCACACAGAGTATCCTAACAAACCTGACTAACTTTTATACCTGTTTTGTTTCTTTCAGGTGGATCTATCTTATTTTTAAGGGGGCAGGATGTCAGAATCCAATTATATTTCATCTCTAGTTATCAACTATGGAAATCCCCATTTTTGCCTTCTCTGGATTCTGTCATACGATGAAGGGGTGAACAAAGGGGCTTTATGGCCCTCACTTCCTTCAGTATACTTCAAAGGGACTGGATGTGGATATCACCAAAAGGACTAACAATAACAATGGGGCCATTACCTTTCATGTAATCCTTTCTGAAGTCTCCCCTCCTGGCAGTGAGGAAAAGGGGGTGGGAATGTAATGCCTGGGACTGTCTCTGGAAGAAGGGGATGATGGGGTGGGGCTACTGGGGGATCCCTTAAAACCTTGAATGGGAGAGCTTGGACCCCAAGTCCTGTCTTGAATGCCTGCAACCAGCTTTCTCTTAATAAAGATGCCTGTTGGAAGAAATATTCCAAGAGTTTTGTCTTCTTAAGATGCAAAGTGGGGTGGGTCCTTACAGTGCTGCAACATTCATAACTTCTGGACTATATCATAAGTACTTTTAGGGGGGGTTGTAATTTTGAACCATTGCTAAGTGAACTATCTTATCTTGAGGAATACCGTATAACACCATCTGCAAAGTCTATTTATCATTAAGAGATTGTTTCTCTATCAAATCACTATGATAATACAGTGTGCACTCATCAATTTTACTTTTTTGTTTTAACATTTCTCACATTAAATTTATCCCCCAAGCAATTTTTGACAGGTACACAAACAAGAGGAAAAGTATATCTATACATCCAGTGAATTCATATGCTGGGCTATTAAGTAGTGCAGTATTATACTGAAACGATATTAATGTCTAAGGCAAGCCTCTAAAGGTGCCATTGACTATTAAAGAGGGATGAATCGTACCATGTTGAGGACTGAGTTTCTGGTGGAACAGCACAACAGAAAAATTTTCTCCAACTGCCTATAAAACAGATGGAAAACAATGTTAGAAAAACATTTTTGATCTGCATTTCATTAAGAAAGCATCCCAGGCTGTAAAAAGGAAAAATTGTGTGAGAATGCCTTTAACATGAAGATTCCAAGAGCATTCACCTGGTCCCAAAGGCATTTTTTTTAATAGTAATAAAATGCCAAATTTCATGGCATACATCACATTCACACATCATAAGAAGTATCCCAACTGGTGACAGGTCTAACACACAAAAACTGTAAATAGTTTTACAGTTGTTTATTTGTGAATGAATTTTTTAATAAGACAGTCAAATAATCATGAGAAGAAGCAATATGCTACTTGTAGAGTTGAAAAATAAAGGACAGTGAAATCATGTGATTTTTTTAAAAATCATTCATATATCCTACAAACTACTTATTGTGCCATTAAGTCAGGTTTGTTTAGAAATAATTTTTACTGAAATTTAAAAATAAAAATAAAAATAACTAATAATAATGTAAGAAACTAATACAAACTAAGACAAAGACGAAAAGGTGAAAAACAAGGAAAATATGTAAAAGAAAAAAGGTTATGTTTGTGCGTCTGTATTATACTCCCACCTTCATAAAGACAAGTACAATTTCAATCATATCACCTTCTATAAAATGTTGATCACATAGTTTTTCTTTTATCTATTGGTAAATAATACTGATAAAAGCTGGATACCCCCTCCTCACCCCAGTGAGGAAATAATCAGACAAACTCCCCTGACCCAGCAGCTGCCCCAGGCTAGATGGCAAACACTTGAGACACACTGAATAGATAGCAAACACTTAACATACGCTGAAAGGAGAACTGGCTAGCAGCAATTAAGATTAACAAACACACAACAATAAAGCCATTAACACCTTTCAGGCAGGATTAAGAAGGAAATCTGCCCAACAAAAGTCAATAACCAACAAATCAGGAAAGGCAGATTCAAACTCACCAATCAGAAATGACAAGTTTTGGAAACCACAAAAAGGTATAAAAACCCCTGTTTGGAGACCATTCTGCCTAGCTATCCGGGAATCCTTGCTGAATTGTCACTCAACTTGATCCTCATGAATAAACCTCTCTTTCCGGTAGCTGTCTTCACGATCTATTTTTCCTCGGCGCTACGCTGAACGGAGAAACCCGGCTGGTAGAGCCGAACGGGGGATTCCTCCCAACAATTATCTGGCGACCACGAAGGGACTTCCAGCTCACCCAGCCACCGGACCGGGCCCGGAAGAGCCATCACCCAGCCGGCAGCGGATACCTTATTCCGCGGGGAAGCCTCCACGGACCCTGCCCGGTCGGCAACGGGTATTAAAGGGAGTTTTTGGGTCTTGCGCTCGAACAGCTACCTGGAAAGAGGGTAAGTGCCACTAGATTTAAATTTATTTAGATTAAAGGGTCTGGGGAACGAAAGGAAGAGTGTGTGAGTGTGTGTGTGGGGCACCCTCCTCCGAGAGCCAGCTGGAGCTCACCTCCTCCGTATGCCCTCTAGCCGCACCCCAACCCGCTGCTAGTTCTGCTGGAGCCGTGACCGGCAGGATTCGGGAAAGCAAGGGGGGGCATCAAAGCGTGAGACCTTCTGGTAAAGGAGGAGAGCCGAGCGGGCACAGAGAGAGAGAAAGGGGGGGGAGGCTCTATTCCGGGCAAGTCAAAACCCTTCCGCCAGTAAAATTTTAAGCAATAGCCCCGAGGGGGAGTGGCCACTTACCTCCGAGAGCAAGCGGAGGTGCCCGCGGACATTGGAGGTCCAGGTGTCCGTAAACAGTGGTGAGAAGCCGGCCGGTCGAAGAGTAGCCCGTACCTTCTAACGAGGGAAACCAGAAGTGTCTCTGCAGACCCCTTTTTGGTCTGAAAACGTGGCGGATCCCTCAGAGGAGCCTTCCCACGAACTCTGAGAGGGATCCAGAGTGCTCCGTGAAGTCCTATTTTTTTCCGGACTCACAAAATCGTGGTGGTAGTGTGAAAGAAGTCTCACAAGGAGGCTTCGACTGTGTAGTGCCCTTTAGCGTTAAGAGGAAATTCCATCATAAAAGGATGGGAAGTTCCAATTCAAGGGCTGAGGTAGGTTTCCCAGTAGAGAGCTTGCTCGAAGCCTGGGACAGGAATCAGCTTCCTGTCCAGGCTGGAATGAAGAAGAAACGATTAAAGGAGTTGTGTAGAAAATGGGCTTTGCTTAGAGATGACGGCGGAAGACAAATTTGGCCCGAGGGTGGCACCCTAGATCTCAGAACATTAAAGGCACTTAGGTCAAGGATAGAACCAACCCAACTACCCTATTGGTATTGTTGGGCTGAACTATCCAGACAGAAAAATCCGATTCAAGTCAACTTAAAACCCCAGCCTCCCTTAGATAACCCCGAACCAACCTTTATGGCTCCCCTTTTGAATAGGCCCGTACGGGGGCCGAGGGGCCAGACTGAATATATCTTAACCCACACCCCCTTCTCCCCGTCTGACTTGGTCGTTTGGAAGAAGGATGCTCCCACCTTCCGAGCGGACCCCCAGACTGTTATAGAAACCATAAAATCTATTATAGACACTCACAACCCGTCTTGGGCAGACATGACCCAACTACTACATGTGTTTCTGACCAAAGACGAATTGATGAAACTGTTTGAAAAAACAGAAGAGATAGCCAGGCATCCTGTGATAAACATGCCTGGGCAAGTAGCCCCCGCCAGGGTCGCCTGGCCTCTTAACCGCCCAGATTGGGATTATAATAATCAGAACCACTGGGATGACTATACCAGGGCAAAGATTAATCTAATAGAAGCCCTCCAGGAAATAGGGAAAAAGCCCCTCGATTGGACCGAATTCCAAAGGACAACACAGAGGGACAAGGAAACCCCGGACGCCTTCTGGGTCCGCCTCTTGGAGGCCGGAACCACGTTCGCACATTTAGACGTAGGATGTTTAAAGGATAGGAACATTCTTGCAGCCACTTTCATTAACCAATCTGCAAGCGATATCCGGGGACACTTCCACCAGATAGTATCCAACTGGTCCACTTTAGACATCTCGGAGTTGCGCAGGATCGCAAACTTCGTATTTGACCAGAGGGAAAAAGTAGCAGAAGAAGAGAGAGAAAGGAAGAAAGCGGAACAAGAAAGGGAGAAGGAGAGAAGGCGCAGGACGGAGAGGAGGGAGGACTTGCAAGCTTTTGCCATGATAAATAGGGATAATGGGAGAAGATACCGTAGAAGGGAAGCAATGTGCCGGCAATGCGAGGTTGAGGGAAAACCCTTTTGCCGGCACTGTTTCCATTGCGGAAAGGAGGGGCATATCACAAGATATTGCAGGGAAGGCCAGAACAGGGAGACCTGGAATCAACATCACCAACCAAGACCCCCCTTTCCGAGGGAGACCGCTCATTGTCAAAATGAGACAGGGGACCAAAGCATGCCCCGATGGAGACAAACAGAGCGCGACCTCGCCTGACTAGAAAGTGATTATAAGGCTACATTTCAAGGGCTAGCTATTCCCTTAAAGGGCGGCCCCGATGGAGAACCCCTGCTAACAATAACCATAGGGGGAAAGGCGTACGAATGTCTCATTGACACCGGAGCGACCTCCTCCCTTATCACTACAGCACCCTTTAAAGACTCAATAGTGCCCGGAGCCAAGGATAATGTAATGGGGGTGGGTGGAAAACTTATACCGGTCGAATTCACAAACGACTTAAAGGTGGAGGTCGGTCCATTCTCCTTGGAGCACCCATTTACAGTTTGCCCCCAATCCCCCCTGTGTCTCCTGGGAAGGGATCTGCTTTGTAAACTAGGGGCCACCATCAAATGCACCATAGAAGGGCTCCATTTAGATATCCCAGTTAAACGGGCACATTTTACTATGGTATGTCCAACTGGAAAGGAGACCCAGCTGCCGATAGGTCTCAGAGGCTTACCAGCCTCCCTGTGGGGATGGGACCCTACCGAAGTAGGACTGCTGAAAACAGCTACCCCGGTCACCATCCAAGTAAAAGCCGGACCACCACCATGCATCCCCCAGTACAGAATACAACCGGAAGCAATAAAGCCAATTCAGAAACTGATTACGGCATACCTAAAGCAAGGGGTGCTACACAAATGCACTTCCCCTTGCAACACTCCAATCTTTCCAGTTAGAAAGCCCAAACTAGACAACGAAGGGAACCCCATTTATCGCTTCGTACACGATATGAGAGCCGTGAACGGTCACGTGGTACCAAGAGCACCAATAGTACCGAACCCGGCTACCATAGTTACCGAAGTGCCGGCATCTGCTACCCATTTTACAGTAATTGATCTCTGCGCAGCCTTCTTTAGTATTCCTGTGGATCCGGCATCACAATACCTCTTTGCCTTTACGTGGGAAAAACAACAATACACCTGGACTCGACTGCCACAAGGCTACACGGAGTCCCCCACCCTATTCTCGCAAATACTAAAGGGAGACCTTGCTTCCATTCTCCTACCGTGCAAATCCACTCTAATCCAATACGTGGATGATCTATTATTAGCTTCTGAAACTGAGGAAGATTGCAGAGCAGATACCTACCACTTATTGAAATGTTTAGGAGAGAGAGGGCATAAAGCATCCCCTTTTAAGCTGCAATACCTAAAAAAGGAGGTGTCTTACTTAGGGTATATTATCGCCCCTGGAGTTAGGAAGCTAGCACCTGGGAGAATCGAGACCATCCTAAGAATAAAACATCCACAGACGAAACGTCAGGTACGCGCTCTATTAGGAGTCTTGGGATTTTGCCGCCCGTGGGTTCCGGCATTCGGGGAATTAACGAAACCCCTAGTCCAATTAACTGCAAAGGATCAACCAGATCCTTTTGAATGGACGAAGGAATTGGCGAATACCCTCAAAAGAATAAAGCAAACCCTGGCCTCAGCCCCAGTTCTGGGTCTCCCTGATTATAAAAAGCCCTTTTTCCTTTCTGTCCACGAACACAAAGGTGTGGGTTCAGGGGTATTGGCACAAAGATTTGGTCCATCACTCAGACCCGTAGTCTATTACTCAGTCCAATTAGATCCAGTAGCTAGAGGAGCAGTTCCGTGCTTAAGAGCCGTGGCTGCTACCGTAGAACTAGTTAAACGGTCAAAAGACCTAGTTTTGGGATACCCCCTTATTTTAAGAGTTCCCCACGATGTGTTTGCAATACTTTTAAAATCGCAAACTCAGGCATTCACCCAGCAACGCCTGGCCAATACGAAGCAGAGCTATTCACTTCAGAAAATATTACCTTTGAACGCTGTAACACGCTCAACCCGGCAACATTGTTGCCCACTAACCTAACAGATGAAGTATTGCATGACTGTTTACACCTGGTCCAAGACGCTGAACTACCGTGTCCTGACTTAACGGATGTTCCCCTTCCAAACGCGGACCTAGAATTGTTTACTGACGGCTCCTCCTACCTCCTTGATGGGACCCGTGTAACAGGAGCTGCAGTTGTCTCTCTGCATGAGTCAATCTGGGCTTCCCCCTTACCTCCATGCTACAGCGCTCAAGCGGCCGAGCTTATTGCATTAAAGGAGGCATGCGAAGTAGCAAGGAATCGGTCTGCCAATATATATACAGATTCTAGGTACGCTTTTGGGGTCTGCCAGGCGACCGGTGCTCTCTGGAAACAAAGGGGTTTTTTAACATCCAATGGCCAGCCGATTGCTCATGCGGACCTCATATCTGACCTACTAAAAGCTATCCAACTACCCTCATCCCTTGCAGTCATCCATTGTAGAGCACACCAAAGGGATGATTCTAGGGTTACAAAAGGGAACCAATTTGCTGACGCTACAGCGAAGTGGGCGGCCACTCAACCCCTGAGGGCATTTACCACTCTCCCCACGTTACAATTAAAACCAACAGTACAATACCGGGACTTGCTGGAGCCTGGGGAAGAAAAATCATGGGAGGAAAAATGCGAGGCAATATATAAAGAAGGATTTTGGTGGGTCCCAGACGGGAGACCCATAGCCCCCAGACGCCTGCTACGGCTGATCTGCCAACAGTTGCATTCTAAAGGGCACTGTGGGACGCAGGCAATAGTAGATGCCATAAGAAGAGTATGGTATGCCCCAGGGGTCTACAGTGAGGCCACTCGTATAGCCAAAACATGTCAAATATGCCAAGCAAACAATGCCTCCTCAAGAAAGGCAACACACACAGGGGGAAGACCATGGGCCCAACACCCCTTCGAAAAACTCCAGCTAGATTACATTCAGCTCCCTAGGAGCAATGGATACCAATACGTGCTAGTTTGCAGGGACCAGCTTACCCACTGGGTGGAGGCATACCCATGCCGTCATGCCACGGCCCTGGAGACCGCAAGGCACCTATTAAAAGAACTGGTGCCCAGGTTTGGAGTCCCAAGTGTTTTGGACATGGACAGAGGCACGCATTTTGTGTCACAGGTAATCACACATGTCCTCCAAGCGTTGGGCATTAAACAAGACCTACACACACCAGGACACCCCAGATCCTCGGGGGGGGGGGTAGAGAGGCAGAATAGGGAATTAAAGACCCTCCTAGGGAAACTCTGTCAGGAGACCCGCCTACCCTGGCCCCAAGCACTACCCATAGCCTTGTTCCACCTTAGAACCCGGCCAAGGCGAGACATAGGTATCTCCCCCTTCGAATTACTGTTTGGGCGACCACCTGACACACTCAAAGGCCTTGACCCCCATTCCCTCTGTTTAGAAAAGGGGGAGGTAGTCTTATCATCTTATCTTACAGCTCTACACCAGAGGCTCAGAGAACTGTGGAAGCAAAGTGCCCTGACCCAGACCTTACCACTAGAAGAAAATCTACATCGCTTTGAACCGGGGGACTGGATTTGGATAAAATCATACAGCCGCAAGTCACCACTACAACCAAAGTGGAGTGGGCCCTTTCAAGTTCTGTTAACTACCCAGACAGCAATCAAAGTAGCTGAAAGGAATGCCTGGATCCACCGGACGCATATCAAACCAGCAGTCATAGACCACAGCATCATACCTGAAGCAACACCAAAGGTTCCACCCCTGAGGCTCAAGAAAAACCCGGAAATGGAAGAGTGGACACTGAAGACACTTTTTGAAACAGAAACAAATGGGGGAGGGAATTAAGCTCATCTTTGTTAAAATCCTATATACTACTTGTATTGTATTTTTGTATTTGAAATGTACTTCTGGGTTCATGGAACCAAAATTATTTCCGGAAAAGGGGAACGTATGGGAGTATTTAGCAAAGGAAGTGCTAAACACCACAGATTTTTGCCTGGCGGGGGGTAGATCGGTAAAAGACATCTTAACCACATGCCTGATGGAAATAGCAGTAGCACCAAAAGCCATCACTAACAACACTAGGTTCAGGGAGCACCCACTGACAGCCTCATACTATAATATTTTCCGTTGGGGGACCAGTACATACATAAAAGATAATAGCATGTATACATTGCAAGTAGCAGCTGTAACTCAAGCAGCTACCTGCTTCACACTGACCGGATGCCACACACCCAAGATCCCCAGCTGGTACAACCTCACCAACACCGAACTGGCCTGCAACAGCACCACAGCCATCACCTTTTCATATGGATATATGAAACTTCCTACCGGATGGTTTCTGCTGTGTGGCCTAAAAGCTTATTCCTACTTGCCAGCCAACTCCACAGGAGGTCCTTGCACTTTAGGGCGATTAACCATGCTGATGCCCTCCCTGCAAAGGCGACAAAGGAGAAGCTTCCAAACGTTACCTCCTGACTGTGACTCAAAAACCTCCCTCCTCACCAAAGCTGAATATATTGCATTGGCTGTGTCTCTAGTGGGAGTGCCAGGGCTTGCAGCATGGAACTCAAGAAGCATAAACAGCCTGGCATGTACCCTAGCTAAAAGTCTAAACACCACCTCCCATGCTCTAGATGCCTTAAACAAGGAGCTAAGGCAAGTCAGAGAAGCAACCCTCGAGAATAGAGCAGCCATTGACTATTTATTGTTAAGGCACAATCATGGCTGTGAAGAATTCCGTGGGCTCTGCTGTTTTAACCTATCCGACCAATCTGGACTAATCGAACGAGATATCAAAAATTTAAAAGAACTAGCACAGAACATTGGGCACAACCAATCACCCTGGGACCTTTCCTGGCTCTTCTCATGGTTACCAGACTTCCATTGGTTGAAAATTCTCATTGCAGGTGTAATCACGGTCATAGTAGGTGGAGCCCTCCTCTGTTGCCTCTGCCAAATAGCCCCTTTAGGGTTAAAATGCCTAAAGGTCTGCACAACTCCAATCAGAGGCGAAGAACTGAGCAAAAAGACCTCCCTCATGATGAGCCAAATTGATCACCACTACCGTATATATGAACCAGTTGGGCTAATCACTAGCACACCAGTGATAGCCCAAAATGGGGGAATTGATAAAAGCTGGATACCCCCTCCTCACCCCAGTGAGGAAATAATCAGACAAACTCCCCTGACCCAGCAGCTGCCCCAGGCTAGATGGCAAACACTTGAGACACACTGAATAGATAGCAAACACTTAACATACGCTGAAAGGAGAACTGGCTAGCAGCAATTAAGATTAACAAACACACAACAATAAAGCCATTAACACCTTTCAGGCAGGATTAAGAAGGAAATCTGCCCAACAAAAGTCAATAACCAACAAATCAGGAAAGGCAGATTCAAACTCACCAATCAGAAATGACAAGTTTTGGAAACCACAAAAAGGTATAAAAACCCCTGTTTGGAGACCATTCTGCCTAGCTAGCCGGGGATCCTTGCTGAATTGTCACTCAACTTGATCCTCGTGAATAAACCTCTCTTTCCGGTAGCTGTCTTCACGATCTATTTTTCCTCAGCGCTACGCTGAACGGAGAAACCCGGCTGGAAGAGCCGAACGGGGGATTCCTCCCAACAATACTAATCATCATTTAATCTTAATTAGCAAAAGACTATTACAAGCTACAAAAACAACAATACACACAAACTTTAAATAATAACATAGTTTCATATTCTTTTTATTTACTTCATCCAATAACTTAGAATTTTTTATAAAAATTCCAAAAAACTCTTCTTTCTGTATCTCTTATAGCTGTAAACAAATCTTTAAAGCTTCATTTTTCAAAGTTTCAAAAAAAATCTTTAAAATCTACCAAAAATAACAAAATGTTGAAATTGAATCTCACAAATTAATTTTTTCTCATTTTCTATTTATCTCCTCTCAGAATAATACCATAATTTACCACTTTCTCTAAAAATACAAAAAACTTCCTCCCCATAATATCAATAAAGAAATTTTAAAGCCTCATCATTCAGTCCTAGTCAAGAAAAAACAATTAAAAACTACTAGAAGAAAAATATTATATACATTTCAACCATGGTTAAATAAGTCAACTTTTTTTACTTTGCACATTTAAAAGATTTGATGTTTATTCCTTTTAATTTTCTATGTTTCGTCAAGAACTCCTTGAGAACTCATCCCTTTTCAAGTCCAAAAAATGTCCAAGTCTTTCTTCTGAACTGAAACCCAAACATCCAAATCACTCTTATGAATTATTATTTGTGGCCTTTGTTGCTATTAAAATATCAACCAGTTTCATTTATGAATCTTGTGTAACATCTTTGTCACTATCATTCTTGTACCCTGTTATTTTTACATCCATATTAAAAAAACAGCCTGATTCTCAGTTGTATCCTCTTCTATCTCTTCTTTTGAACCTGTTTTATAGTAATAGACAATCATAAAAGAAAGTTCTCAGTACATTGTTGCTAAATATCCTTGAATTCTGCCAAATATCTTTCTCCCTTCTGTACTAGAGAGTATTCTCCTTTAATTACAAACTTTGGTTCTTTTCTGGTTGTCTTTAGTAACCAGCCTTCTTATCATGTTTTTCTCTAATCCACTATGTTTTCCTAGGGAAAGATTTCTTACACTTACATTCAAAATCTTTATATATTTTAATAAGATTTTAAACAAACAACAGGAATTATAATTTTTATAATTATTGCATAATCTTATTTCCAGTCAATTTAGTTCCTTAATCTATTTAAAAACTTTTCAAAATCAATGCTCTATTCATCTTTTTGCTCTTTATTTCTATGCAAAAGTTTTTCTTTAAGTTTTTAAATTTACATGAAACTTCCTTTCATTGAGGACTGGAAAAAAATCACCCAATGTATTTTTCTTGTTTTACTGGAAGACATTTCGCTTCTCATCCAGGAAGCTTCTTCAGTTTTCACTGAATAGTGAAAAATGGAAAAATTTATATTCTTTGCAGTCATCTAGTCATTAGCATTCTTTCTGAGAGTCGTTGAGGTCACTTGGAGGTTTAACTGTGACCTCACATAAAGGGATTTTAGGAGACAATTTTACAAATTTATTCCCAATTCTGTGGCATGTCTAATAAAATGATTTTTGAAATCCCCATTTACTTAATTTTGTTGTATTACAAATAATTATTCTCAGGAATCTTCTCCAGTACCAAAGTTCCAAGTCATCAATAGTCTTCCTATCCTGTTTTTTAAAACTTTCACTCCCATAGCAGATCACAGGGAATGCTATGGCTTGTATAATTCTGTATAGACACATTGTGGCATTTAAATAGCTTCCAAGTTTTTATTTCTCCTCTACAAGAGCTTGTCTACACAGCATATTTCTTGATTGCTGGTTCCTTTACTGTTGAGGTTGATCCTAAAAAGCTACCTACTACTTTAATAGCTTCACTGTCAGTTCTAAGGCTGATTGTTCTACTTGCTATCATTAGTTTCATCTACTTAATGTTCAGTTTTTGTCCCATTTTTTCACTATGTTCTTTGATTTTTTAGCACTAGGGCTTGCAGGCATTTTGCATTTCAGTTATCAGGGTAGTGCTATCAACATAGTTCAGGTTATTCGTGTTTCTTCCTTCAGTTTTAAAACCATACTCGTCTTCCAATCCAGCTTCCCTTAATGAATATTCATCATATAAATTGAATAAAAAGGAGAGAGAATCCAGGCTTATCAAACTCCTTTGCTAATCTGGAGCCATTCTGTTTCTCCGTGTTCTATATCTACAGTAAGTTTCTCATGAGCACTATGAGATGTTCTAAGATTTCCATTTTGCTGAGCACTTTCTACACCTTGACATGATCAACATAATTGATAGCTTTTCTATAATCGATGATTTCATCATGATTTCTTTTTGATATACTTTGTCTCAATTATCTAGCATGCATCAGCAATAATGTCTTTTGTTTCTCGGCCTTTTTTAAAGTTAGCTTGAATATTTGGCATCTGTTTTTCCATGAAAGGCTCTAATCTGGGTATTTTGTTAGCATGAAAAATTAAGCATATGGTATAATAGTATTCATAGTGTTAATTTTTTGGTATTGGAATGTAGACTAACTTGTTCAGTTTGCCATTGTATCATTAGCTTAATGTAGTTTCTGAAACCAAGGAAAAAATAAGCTAGCATACTATCGCCTGTAAATTCCCTCAAAGGTTGCCTTCCTATCCCTATAGCAGGCATGTCAAACTCGCGACGTCACGTGATGTCACGCGACATATCGGAGCTTTTTCGCCATTGCCGGCAATGGGGTGGGCGCGGCTCCAGTATGATAAAACTGGCCCGTGGGCCGGCAGTTTGACACCCCTGCCCTATAGTGTTACTTCATAGAAAACATAAATCTATGTCTTCCTTTTTGCTCCTCCTAATGTGTTGGGGTTTTAACTCTCAGAATTCCCTAGCATAATATAACCACTATTAATGTGCAGAAATCAGATCTGATTTCCTTACAAGTGAATCATTAGAGAAACATTGAATCAGGCCTGATGATTCACAAAGAGAGCTTAATGGAGGTAGGGAGTAAAATTAATTACATCTGACAGGATTAGGACTAAGGAAGTAAGTATTTTAGTCCCATTACTAACCTTTGTAAAACAAGCTAAACATATCTAATAACAAAAATACACAAAGCAAGCCTCCAATTTATGAAATGCTGTAAAACTATATAAAAATCCTTGTACTCATCAAATCAGTTTGTCAGTTGCCCCAGAACTATATGCTGTTGTGGTTCTGCAACTCAATAAACTGGACCTTCTTTCCTAAAGCAGTCTCCATTTTCTTATTCCCGGCTTGGACTGGACCTGATGATTTTTCTTTCAACAGCCTGGAAGGGATATTGGAAGTCTTCTACTCTAATCCCCTGCTCAGGGCAAATGATGTGCAAGCTTCTTGAAAGCCTCCAGCAATGGAGCATCCACAACTCTGGGAGGCAAGTTGTTCCATTAGTTAATTGCTTTCACTGTCAGGAAATTTCTTCTTAGTTCCAGGTAAGATCTTTTTTACCTAACTTCTTTTTTTTTCCTTTTTTCACTATACAACAAAAATAAAACTGAAAACTACATTTTCCCCCTTAACAGAACTGTGTTATACATCTCATATATATTATTTACAATTTCTTTACATCAGTAATCATGTCTTTTTCTTTCTTTGTTCTAGCCAATCATAACATTTGTTCCATATTTCATAAAATTCTGTTGCCTCCTTGTCTTTTAATTCTAGCATAAGTTTATTCATTTCCATGCATTCAAGAATTTTGTATATAATCATATCATTTGTAGGTATGTTTTCACCCTTCCAACACTGGGCATGTACTATGCGGGCTGCTGTCAATATATGTATAATGATATTGTTGTTTTTCCATCTTTAAATTTTTATACCCAAAAGAAATAGTTCAGGTTTAAATTCAATTTGCATCTTAGTTATCTCCTGTATCCAGTTCCTTATCCGCTCCCAATAGCTCTTTGCTTTAGGGCACAGCCACCACATGTGATAGAATGTTCCTTCCTTATTTTTACATTTCCAGCATTCCGGATTCATGTTTTTGTACATTTTACCTAACTTCTACCCATTGCTTCTTCTCCTTGTGCTTTGGAGCATATGTCAACCCCCTCTTTTCTTGACAGCCCCTCAAGTACCTGAAGACAGTTATCATGTCTTTGATAGCCTAGACCAGGGGTGTCAAACTGCCGGCCCGCAGGCTGGTTGCATCATGCGGAAGCCGCACCCACCCCAGCTCCAGCAATGCAAAAAAAGTTGTGATACATTGCGACACGTCATGTGACACAGCGAGTTTGACACCCATGGCCTAGACAGACCTAGTTCCCCTAAGCATTCATTATAAGGTTTAGCTTCTTATCATCTTTGTTACTTTTTTGGCACCCTTTCTAGGATCTCAGCATGATGTAGCTTGTTGTATCATGAAGACTAGAATTGGATGCAGTATTCCAAATGTGGCCTTACTAATGCAGTATAGAGTGGTACTATCACTTCTTGCAGATGCATGTTGATTTCCTTACAAATGAATCATTAGAGAATATTTCTAAAACCCATGCTAAGAAAAGCTTTCAGACAAGAAACTATAAGAAGCAGATTTGGCTATGTTGAATAGAGTGGAGTGGAGTGGAGTGGAGTGGAGTGGAGTAGAGTAGAGTAGAGTAGAAGAGAACAGAACAGAATATAAAGTATTATTGTCACTTTAAATGTACACTAATCAGCATACATTAAAATGAAATTTATAAAGATTTGGCTATTTTGGAAGAAAGACTATGGGCTCATTTAAAATGTTATCCCCATTGTGCCTGAAATTGATTATTAAATCAGAAGGTATGTCATTCACAATGACATTGTTATGCAAATGACATAAAATTATGTGAACACAATGAGAACCCAGCTCCTGTATCTGTTATATCAAAGTCCAATAAATCAAAGTTTTATTATATTTTAAAATCATAACAGCAAAGAACTATTTAAGACTGTCTCAGAAATGGTGTAGAGATGAGATGAAGAACATTTATGGCCAAAAAGAAGTTGCTTATATCACAAAAGGATTCTCTTTTAAATATTTACACTGTTCCCCACAGTTCATCTGCTAATTTCACAGTGTCAGCATTGCCAGCCTTTATCCGTCATTCCAAAGTACTGGATGTCAACCAATCAACCTTTTCTAACATTTTCCCAATAAAAAGATCTGGAGATCTCAAAACTTGTTTATATTTGTGATGTCTCCATTAGCCTCATAATTTTTTTATCTTCAGAATGATTTTGTTTGTATTTATCTGTTCAATTTACATCCCAGCTTTCTTCCAGGATCTCAGGAAAGCACTATCTGAACTATTATTTACCTCTAGCAATAGCCTTCTAATGTAAGTGGACTCATGACTCATCCAAAGCACTGAGAACTTTACACTTTTTCTGCAGCTGCTTCATTTTTGTTAATTATGGAAGGTTATTTTAAGAAGATCAGGGGTAAGAATATGTCAGCTTTTCCTCACTCCCCCCTCCCCCCCTTTTATCTTCACAATCACTATCCTGTCCTGGAAGCTGGAAACAAGCTTGCTCATCTTGGTTCAGTCATAATGAAGTTTGTTTGTTTTTATCTTAGTATGCAATATGTGAACCTGGTTAATGAATGACTCAGAGAATTTCTGGGTTGACTGAAATTGGCTTTCAAGTTGTCTTCGGATTCATATTCGAACACTTCGTCAGTACACCAAGTCGCCTCTGAGTTTTGTGGGCATCCCTCTCTAAAACACAGATGTCGCTTTCAGTGGTAATAAACCGGTACTTGAACCTCTCTTGCTCGCACATTAGCAGTCCAATTCTTCCAGCGGGCTCCCCACGTGCATCGCTCACCTTTATTTTTCCCCATGTTTTCAACACTCGCTGTATTCCCGCATGTAGTTGGTAACACGACAGCAGCAGAAAGGTGCGGATTGCTGGCTTTCTCCGGGCCCGGCACTGAGCGTCCCAAGCATAGCGCCTGGCTTACCAAGACACGGCGCTTCACGACAGCAGCTCCGACGTCACGGGAGGCTTTTTGACATCACGATTCCGGGATTCTCTCCCAAGGCCTTACAGCCGCCGCCGCCGTCCTCCTCCCTGTGGACATCCGGACGACCGTAGCTTCTAGGCGAGCCCCTCCAAAGTCTGCTCATATGTCATATGTCTCCTGAGAGAATGTGCACTTCGCCGAAGCATACATCCCTTCGTTAACCTCCTTCCCAGCGCCTCTAGAGGACTAGCTGTTGGGCAGGGCGGACGCAAAAGCCGGAAGGCGGGTTGACTTAACTGGGCGCGAAGCAGGGCAGAAGCTGCCATCGCGCTAGCATTCAGACAGACGCACACGCACACGCACACCACACCACACCCAGGCCTTGTTCGAAGGCAGGGAAAGGTGCTCTTGGACGTCTTCAGTAACTTAGCCTTGAACTTTTTGAGGGGTGGGAGGCTGGGAGTAACGCCTCATGCGTTTGCAGCGGTTCAATGGATCAATATTTTTCATTCAAGGTAGCAACACTTGTGATGTACAAAAGAATGCTAAGGCTACAGACATCGGTGGGCAAAAAAATTATACTGAAGGTAGGATATCCTGGAGGACTCAGATGAACCTTTGGCCCTCAGATTCCGGGGAGTGTTAAAAGAATGATCTTCTGATCTTGAGGACAGGATTAGGTTCCTTTTCAAATGCAGGCCAGCAGTCCTCTTGGTTGAATGCCTGTTTTCTGGGAATCAACTCAGGGCTCCACCCGCTCCCCAGCAAAATGAATAGACCATACCTTACTCTTGGTCTTATTTTTGTAAAAAGAAATATAATTTCACATGAAAAATATTGGACAAAAAATATTGAACACAAATTCGATTTTAAAAGAATATAAGAAATATTATAAGGAAGGAAAAGAGAAAAGATAGTATAAGCAGTAAAAGATTAAAGGATAAATAATAACTTCTGAATAATTAACAGACTTTATGATATGGCTAATATGTGATTAACAATTAGAATTGACAAAAAGAATAAGAAAAACTATAAATAATAAACAACACTTAAAATAACTGTAAATCACATGTAGACAAATAATGTTCTCATCCGTTCTCCCAACGAAAGGCCAACACCCATTGAGGGGAAAAATAATTCTAGAAATAAACCATTGGCTAAAGGGTTGGTATCGCCAAGAAAACTTTGGTTCCCTGGATCATGAACTGCATTTCCTACGCAAAGGACTCTTGGCAAGGGATGGGGTGCACCTCACTAAAACAGGGGAAAATGTACTCAGAAAAAGACTGGCCCAACTCATCAGGAGGGCTTCAAACTAAAATTGAGGGGGAAGGGTGACCAATCTTTAGAATCTCTAGAACCCAAAACCAATCATAAATCCCAAGAAAACAGAGGTAGGCAGAGACGAGAAAAAAGAAAAACCCAAACAACAATCAGGAGATGCAGGAAACATACCCACAGACAGGCATAAAAGTCTTAAATGCTTATATACAAATGTTCAAAGCTTGGGGAACAAACAGGGCGAACTAGAAGCTATAGTACACATAGTTCAGTGATGGCGAACCTTTTAGAGACCGAGTTCCCGAAAACTGGCCCCGCCCCTACTCCACCCCCCCTGCCTGCCCCCGCTCTGCCCGCAGATCACCCAGGCAGCCCAGCAGCCCTATGGCAGCCACACCCTCTGCCCACACCCTGCAGCATCAACTGCATGATGGGGCATGAGGGCAGAGTCTTGTCTATGCTGCCTGGCTGCCATGTCCTTGGCTGCGCTGCTCCGTGTGGGCCACGCTCGAGGGCGAGTCTCCTTCAGGGGGACTGCTGGAGAGGAGGGGGTCGCGGGGGGAGGCAAGGCTGGGGTAACGGCACGTGTGCCCACAGAGAGGGCTCTGAGTGCTGCCTCTGGCACCCATGCCATAGGTTCGCCACCACTGACATAGTTGGTATTACAGAAACTCATGAACGGAATGGACTGATGGATACAAATTGTTCAAAAGTAACAGGTCTACAAAAAGAGGAGGGGGAGTTGCAGTATATATAAGAGAACACTACATATCTACAGAAATGCACATTATCCAAGATAAAATTCCTCCAGAATGTATATAGGTCAATATAAAAGAGAAAAAAAGTGACATTACCATAGGTGTATATTACAAGCCACCCAACCAACAGAATAGATGAACTCTTTGCCAACCACTTAACAAATGTATGTAGGAAGCATATCACAGTAGTAATGGGAGACTTCAATCTCCAGATATCAACTGGGAGACAAATTCTGCAGCGAGGGGAGATCAAATAGATTCCTGACCAACCTAGCTGACAACTTTGTCATCTAAAAGGTGGAGGAGGGAACTAGACATAAAGCCATAGTGGACTTAATTCTAACTAATAGAGAAGAAGTGATAGAGGGAGTTAAAATTACCGGTGCCTTAGGCTAAAGTGACCACATCATACTGGAATTTAATATAACGCAAACACTAGCAACAGAAAACAATCCAACCAGTGTCTTGAACTTCAAAAGAGATGACTAACAAACTCAGAGAGCACCTAGGAAAGATTCCATGGATGAAAATCCTAAAGGGGAAAACAACCCAAGTAGTGTGGGAAACTCTGAAAAATGCGATCATAAAAGCCCAGACAAGCACAATACCACTGAAAAAGAAAAACAAGAAATTCAAGAAGAAATCAGCATGGTTGCATAAATATCTCTCTGACAAACTGAAAGACAAAAAGGACAAATACAAAAAATGGAAAGAGGGGCACATAACTAAGGCCAATTATCAGCAGACAGCCAGAACATGCAAAGATGAAGTCAGAAAAGCAAAGGCTCAGAATGAACAAAGACTTGCAACACAAATCATGGCTAATAAAAAAAGTTTCTTCCAACATATTAACAACAAGAAAAAAGTCAAGGAAACTGTAGGTCCACTAAAGAGACACGATGGCAAGAAAATAACAGGAAACAGGGAGAAAGCAGAGTTGCTTAACTCATACTTTGCATCAGTCTCCACACAAAAAGAAACTATAGCCCAACATACCAAAAAACCACTGCAAAAGACAAATTAGAAACAAAAAATAAGCAAGAAAATGGTAAGAGAACACCCATCTGACCTTGATGAATATAAATCACTGGGGCCTGACAGATTACATCCCAGAGTTCTGAAGAAGCTGGCAGATGTTATCTCAGAACCATTGCACCACATCTTTCAAAAATCTTGGAGCACTGGGGAAGTACATGAGGATTGGAAAAGGACTGATGTGGTTTCCATCTTTAAGAAAGGGGAAAAAAACGGACCCAGGAAACTACAGACCAATCAGTTTAACATCAATACCTGGAAAGAGCCTAGAAAAGATAATCAAAAAACAGATCTGCAAACAACTAGAAGCAAACAAAGTTATAACCAGTAGCCAGCACGGGTTTGTTAAAAACAGATCATGCCAAACCAATCTTATTTCATTCTTCAGCAAAGTGACTAAACTAATAGACCAGCAAAATACTGTGGACATAGTATACTTATACTTCAGTAAAGTAGACCATAATCTACTCCTTAGTAAGCTAGAAAAAGGTGCAATAGACAACATCGCCACCAGATGGATCTGAAGCTGGCTAGCAAACCGTACTCTATTAGTAGTCCTCAACAGCATTACATCCACATGGAGAGAAGTAAGCAGTGGGGTACCACAAGACTCCGTCTTAGGCCCAGTACTCTTCAATATCTTCATCAATGACTTAGATGAGGGAATTGAAGGGGAACTCATCAAATTTGCAGATGACACCAAACTGACAGAAGTAGCCAACACCCCAGAAGACAAACTCAGGATCAAAAAAGATCTTGACAAACTTGAACAATTGGCCTGTCCAACAAAATGAGTTTCAATGTGGAGAAAAGCAAAGTTTTACATTTAGGCAGGAAAAAAACAAAGGTACAAGTACAGATTGGGCGATACTTGGCTTAAAAACAGTGAGAGGGACTTTGGAGTCCTAGTGCAGGGCTTTTCAACCAGTGGTACGCGTACCATTAGTGCATTGGTGGCAAACCTATGGCACGCATGCCAGAGGTGGCACTCAGAGCCCTCTCTGTGGGCACTTCTCTGAATTGCTGGTGGCGGGCTGCGGAGCCCCAGAGTGTGACGGTCAAGGGGCCGGCAGGCTGTGGCTGCTGACGGACACTGTCAGCCCCCATGCGCTCACTGGCCTCTGTGTGCAGGGACTGATGGTGTCAGGCAGCAGCTGCCTTGTCTTGCCTTGCCCTGAGATAATGGCACCCCCATCCTGCCTCGCCTCACCTCGCAGGACAAGCCTCCTACCCACCACCCCACCTACCAGAGACTTCCTGGATCTCCCCCAACCCTGCCTGACCCCCACAGGCATCCCTCCCCATGAGCAACATCGAGGTGACCATGCCCATCTTGGCCACACCCACCCAGTCTGCCATGACCACCACAGCCACGCCCACCCAGTGGGCCACACCCACCTGGCACCCGGCAATAAATAAGTGGGTTTGGGGTTGCAGTTTGGGCACTCGGTCTCTAAAAGGTTTGCCATCACTGCACTAGTGGTACATTGGCACCTAGCAGGTGGTATGCATATGACGGGTTGAACAGCACTGTAAAACAAATGTAAAAAAAGTGTAAAAGTGTATGAGGTGAAGTGGCAGCAGTGCCGCACAGGCTTGTGGGAAAGCTGGAACTGCACATTGCCTGGATCCTACTGAGAGCCCAGGATCAAAGCATGCACTCCAGCTGATTGGCGGCGGCCTTGGGGGCAGCAGGCAGCCTGACACAGTCTTTGGGTGGAGATTCAGCTGGAGCTGCAAGAGGCATTGCCTGGGTTCTGCTGAGAGCCCAGGATCAGTGCACGCTGATTGGGGGTGGCAGGCAGCCTCATGCAGTCTTCAGGCAGAGATTCAGCTGAAGCTGCATGAGGCATTGCCTAGGTCCTGCTGAAGGGGACAGAAGAGATGATATTAAAGGGGGTGGGCGAAGAGATGACATTAAAGGGGGTGGGGGAAGAGATGATATTAAAGGGGGTGGGGAAGAGATGATATTAAAGGGGTGGGGGAAGAGATGATATTAAAGGGGGTAGGGGAAGAGAAGATATTAAAGGGGGTAGGGGAAGAGAAGATATTAAAGGGGGTGAGAGAGGACTACCTGTACTTTATCACTTTTTTCTGGTTTTTTTGTCATAAAGTTTTTGACACCTTGCTAGGCAACTGGTGGTACTCGAATATTGCCATATTCTAAAAGTGGTACAATCAGTGAAAAGGTTGAAAAGCCCTGTCCTAATGGACTATGAGCCAGCAGTGTGCAGCAGCAGCCAAAAAAGCTAATACAATCCTGGGTTGTATAAACAGAGGCATAGAATCAAGATCACACAAAGTATTAGTACCGCTTTATAAAACCCTAGTAAGACTACACCTGGAAAACTGCAGCCAATTTTGGTCACCATATCACAAAAAAGATGTTGAGAGTTTGGAAAATATTCAGAGAAGAGTAACTAAGATGATCAAAGGCCTGGAGACTAAAATATGCAGGACTTGAGTTTGGCTAATCTAAAGAAAAGAAGAAATAGGGAAGAGATGATAGCAGTATTCCAGTATTTGAGGGGCTGCCACAAAGAAGGGGGGGTCATGTTATTCTCCAAAGCACCAGAGGGCAGGACAAGAAACAATGGTTGGAAAATGATCAAAGAGAGAAGCAACCTGGAATTAAGGAGAAACTTCCTGACAGTGAGAACAATTAACCACTGGAATAACTTGCCCCCAGAAATCGTGGGAGCTCCATCACTGGAGATTTTTAAGAAGAGGTGAAACAGTCACTAGTCTGAGATGGTATAGGTTCTCCTGCTTGAGCAGGGGGCTGGACTAGAAGGCCTCCAAGGTCCCTTCCAGCTCCATTCTATTCTAGACTATATATTAGATTAAAATATAGACTCTAAAATTCACATTTATGATGTAGCACAATTCCAGTGTTTAGAATGAAAGTCCAGAAATGGCTTCCAGATAAGATTAAATTGCACATCAGATTTTTGAAATATGAAGTTACTCTAGACATTGAAGCATATTCCTATTTAACCTTGCATATAGGTGATCAGAGAAATTTAGTCCTAAAATTTGGTCTCCTTCCTTCCCTATTTTAGTTTAAAGCCCTTTGAATGAACTGAGGCAGTTATTTTCCAAATACATTCTTAGAATCATAGAATCATAGGCTGGAAGGGACATTTGAGTTCTTCCAATCTAACCCTCACCCATGATAGGAGACCCCTCCAGAAAAATAGTTGTCCAATCCTTTATTGAAAATGTCCAGCAATGATGCATCCATAACTCTGGGGGGAAAGCTTTTTCATTGCTTGAACCCCTTCCTGAAGATAATGTAAAACCATGGTCTAGAAATCCAAAGTTCTTGCAATAGCACCATCTCTTAAACCAATGGTTTACTACTAAAACTACTAAAACCTTCCATTCCTTCATTGGGGGTTGACTTTGCATTGGGAGTACAGGCAAGAATAGAATCTAAGAATTTAAATCCTTTGCTTTTCTGCCTGGTTGCTCATAGCCCTTTAAAACTGATTTCAAACTCTTAGTTGTAGCATTTGTCCCATGTGATATTTAAAGTCTGATCTTATCCCAAAGATGCTTTTTCACAAGGCAATTGGACTTTGTTTTTCTTTGAAGATGTTTTGCTTCTCATCCAAGAAGCTTCTTCAGCTCTGAGTGGATGGTGGGGAATGGAAAGATTTATATTCCTGCAGATAGCTGTTCATTTGCATTTTTTTAGCAAGTCGTTAAAGTTACCTGAAGGCTTATCTGTGTCTTCAGGGTCACCTGAGTAGTGCAAATGGGGTTTGAGCTTTCTTGGAACTATTAAAAAGATTGTGTTGTAGACTGGAGATAAATGATGTCGGATCCCTCCCCCTCTGTTGAGAGAGGGCTGTTCAATTTTGACATAGATGGCCTCTTTTACCCCTCTTTCAAACCAGCGGTCCTCTCTGTCCAAAATGTGGACTTTGCTGTCTTCGAAAGAGTGGCCTTTGTCTTTTAAATGCAGATGGACTGCTAACTCTTGTCCTGATGGGTTTGTTCCCCTATGTTGTGCCATATGTTTATGAAGTTGTTGCTTCGTTTCCCCAATGTACAGATCTACACATGGCTTACTGCATTGTACTGCATATACCACATTGCTCAATTTGTGTCTGGGTGTTTTATCCTTGGGGTGGACAAACTTCTGCTTTTATGTATTCTTAGGTTTAAAGTGTGCACGTATGTTGTGTTGGTTGAAGATCCTCCTGAGTTTTTCTGATATTCCTGTAATGTAGGGAATGACTACATTGCTCTGTTTATTGTTTTCTTCATCTGTTACAGAGGAACTCCTGCTAGGTCTTTTTTGAGATTTGATGAAGGCCCACTTGGGATAGCCACATGTCCTGAGGGCTTCCTTGATGTGTTTTATTTCTTTTTCTTTTCCTTCTTTGCTGGTAGGCAAGTCTTCAGCTCTGTGGTGGAGGGTTCTGATAACTCCCATTTTGTGCACCAGTGGGTGGTATGAATCAAAATGTAAATATTGATCCGTGTGAGTTTTCTGTAAATTTCAATATTAAGGCTTCTGTCTTCCTTAATGTATACAGCACAGTCCAGGAAGGCTAGACTATTTTCCTTAACAGCTTCACATGTGAATTTGATGTATCTGTCCACCAAGTTGATATGTTTGGTGAATGCTTCCAATTCCTGTGTTTTGATCTTGACCCAAGTATCATCCACATACCTATACCAGTGAGTGGGTGGAATTCCTATGAAGATGTTTAGGGCTTTGGTTTCTACCTCTTCCATGTAGAGATTGGCCACAATGGGGGACATAGGTGAGCCCAAGGTACAGCCATGTTTTGGTATGTAGAAACCTTCACTGTATTGAAAATAGGCAGTGGTCGGGCAGAGGTCCAGCAGGGCATATATGTGATCTGGGCTGAGGTTGGTTCTGTCACCTAGCAGATGTTCTGTCTTGCAGCAAATGTTTTTTCACTACCGTGACCGCTTCAGTTATTGGGATGCAAGTAAAGAGTGAAGTCACATCTTAGGAAACCATGGTCTCATCCACATCCAGTTTTATTTTCCAAATCTTGCTGGCAAAGTTGTGTGAATTATTGATATGATGAGTGGTGTTACCAACTGGAGGAGCCAGTATGGTAGTTAGATATTTTGTAATATTGTAGGTGACCAAGTTGATGCTGCTAACAATAGGTCTGAGTGTATTTCTTCTTTGTGGATTTTGGGGAATCCATATATGCATGGCGTGGCTTCCCCAAAGTAAAGTCAGTAGTATTATGGCTTGTCAATGGCATTGTCCTTTAGTAATTATTGCAAGAAATCAATGACCTTTTTCTTGTAATTGCTGGTGGGATCTCTCTTTAGAGTCTCGTATGTGGCAGTGTCCTTCAGAAGACTGCTTACCTTGGCCTTGTAGTCATCTGTGCTCAGGATGACTGTGCATCTTCCTTTATCAGCTGGCAAGATGGTGATGTTTGGTTCTCTTCCTAAAGATGTCACTGCTCTCCTTTCTTGAATTGTGAGGTTGGAAGGGGGTGTTTTGGCACTGGCGAGGGCTGCAGATACCTTCATTCTTAATTGTTCTGCCAGTTTATTGTTCCTGATGGCTGACTCCGTGACTGTGAAGAGATCTACAACTGGTAGCTGTTCTGGTGTTACTGCAAAATTCAGTCTCTATCTCCAGTCTATAACACAGTCCTTTCAACAGTTCCAAGAAGGCTCCACACCCATTTGCACTTCACAGGTGATCTTAAAGACACAGATAAGCTTCCAGGTACTATAATGACTCACTAAAAGAATGCAAATTAACAGCTGTCTGTAAGGAATATAAATCTTTCCATTCCCCACCATCCAGTCAGCTGAAGAAGCTTCTTGGATGAGAAGCAAAACGTCTTCAAAGAAAAACAAGAAAGTCCAGTTGCCTCGTGAAAAAGCATCTTTGGGATAATTATGACCTGGATGACTAAGAAGCTCCATAGACAGAGTCTGATCTTCTTTACAGTAGTTATAAATACAATTTTAGATTTACCTCTCTCTAAAATTACATTGTAACTCACTTCTTTCTAAAATCTATCCTATCTAATCATCAAAACCATAGATTTTTTAAAAAAAATATGCAAAAAAATCCAAGTCTAGCATTTTTCTTGACTACTGGTACCCTTACTGTTGATAACTGATTCATAAAGGTGAAAGCCAGCCACCTCTTCATTGTTTTTTTTAATTTTTTTTTTATTATTTTCAAGTATAACAAAATATAAACATAAACTTGACGCATATAAATACAAAACATCAATACACAAAAGAAAAGATACTTTACGGGTGGTCCCGGCTGCCCCCTCTCCGCTTCCCCCTCTTTCTCGTACCAAACCTTCCTCCCTCTAGACTGTCAACCACTCCACCTTCCTCCTTCCACTCCCTACTTCCCAACCTCTTTCTCAAGCACCAACCAGAAGCAGTTTGGGGTAACAGCCAGGATCATCCTCATAAATATACTTCCAGAATAATTAATAAACACATCAGTTCTTATATATTTTTATCCTTTTCCCCCCTCCTCCCCCCCGGACTTCCCAGAGCTAAACCCAGGAATAATTACAAAATAATTTTAATCTATCCAAAGCTATCCATTCATACAATAAACAAATATAAACTTACTATAACTCTAAAATACAATAATAAACTTATAAAAAATTAATAATTAATCAAAAGCAAGATGATAATTTCTCAGTTCATATTTTTTCTGAATATAGTC
>NW_015386659.1:24544-25749 GCF_001527695.2 Protobothrops mucrosquamatus | reverse complement strand
AATAGATATCTTTAATTTATTGTCCATTGGATTCAAAATAAAAGCTTTTTCTTTTAATTTTATTTCTTGTTCCAAATCCCTATATCTTTGTGATTGTTTACGTCTGTGAGCAGTATTCATTGAAATTAAGGCACCTCTCATAAATGCCTTGCTAGCGTCCCAGACCATTGACATAGAAGTGCCTTTATTCATATTCAATTAAAAAAAATCTTTTAAATGTTCTTTAAGTTTCTGTACATTACTTTCATATTTTAACAAATTTTCATTCAGCCTCCAAGTTCTTTTACTTCCTCCATCATTTAAGATCTCCATCAATACAGGACCATGATCTGATAAAGTCTTAGGAAAGATCTTCACTTTTTTAACCTTTGAGACTAAATCATTAGTAATCAGAATAAAATCAATTCTTGAATAGTATTTATGTCTGTCCGAGAAAAATGTAAAATCACTTTCTCCCATGTTCCAATCTCGCCAGACATCTTTTAATTCAAAGTCCTCCTGTAATGCAAAAAAGCTTTTAGGTAATTTAATTTGAGTTGAAATTTTGGAAGAAGTCTTCTTATCTTTCATTGGATCTATTACACCATTCCAATCTCCCATCATAATAACCGACTTGTAATCCAATTGGACTATTTTTTGATGTAAAGAACGGTAAAATTGTTTCTGTAGATGACATTGATTAGGTGCCTATAAACCAACTATGAGACATTTCTTCCCATTCAGCAAAAGTTCAACAAGTATAAATCTTCCTTCTGTATCATAATCTATTAACTTTGGCAATAACTCCTTAACATAAAGAACTATGCCAGCTTTTTTCCTTGGTGCAGGAGCAACAAAATGTAATCCCAATTTGTAGTTAATCAAATACTTTTGGTCATTTGATGAGATATGCGTTTCTTGTAAACATATAATATCATTTTTATGTTGTTTTAAGTAATGGAATGTTTTTTCCTTTTTTGTGGTGAATTCAGTCCATTAACATTCCAAGTCAAAAACTTAGCCATCCTTTGGTTTTTGAAATTTCTGAAGCATCCCATGTAGGTCTGCCGTAACAGATCTTTTTGGTCTAGCCCCTCCCACAGCTTCTGAGGTAGATGAATATGTTATAGGCACAGTTTCTTTTTGTTGTTCTCTCTCCTTTCGCCTATAAGCTGCACGTGTCATTCTCTGTTCTTTTGCATCCTTTAACTCCAACAATTGTTGAC
>NW_015386659.1:19261-22733 GCF_001527695.2 Protobothrops mucrosquamatus | reverse complement strand
GCGTCTTGCTTCGTTAGAACGAAGACGTCCCGATCTATGGAGATGGCTGTGAGCTCCGGCGGAGTTCACACCTACATCTCCCCGAGAGCCCTCAGGGGAGACTAGGGAACTCTACGCCTACTCACCAGCAGCTCACCTTCTTCCCTTCGCCCGAGAAGAAGGCTGAAGCCGGCAAACAGCTGATACGCGCTGTTTTGCCAGCTTTTACATAGAACGCTGACGGGAGGCTGTCAGATGGCCTCCATCGGCCGCCGGCAGCCACCGGAAGTCCTCTCCTCTTCATTTTTGATAGTCATTGTTGATTCTAAAGTTGTTTGCTGTACTTGTTCTCAATAACTTATCCTTTGTATTTACATTTTTTCACAGATATTTTTTATTCTGAATACTAGTTTTCCAGATCATTTGCATTTTCACCAGTCAGAATAGTGGCACTATTAGCATAATGCAGGTTGACATTTCTTCTTCCAGTTTTAAAACTCTGCTAATCTTCCAACCCATCCCCATCAATATGTATTCAGTATATAAGTTAAATAAATAAAGAGAAAGTATATGTTTTCCCACTCCATTACCAACATGAAGCCACTCTTTGTCACCATGTTCCACCCAGCTGTGGTTTCCTGAGCTATGTTCAAATTCCACATGAGAACAATAATCTGGGATTTCCATTATCCTAAAAACATTTTAAAGTTTGACATGGTCAACCAAGTTGAAAACGTTTCTATAATCAATAAAGCATATATTGGGTTTGTTTTTTTTTAGTATCCAGCATGCATCAGCAGTAATATCTCTGGTACCTCAGCTTTTTAAAAATAACCTTGAACATTTAACCTCTCCCGTTCAATGTAATATCCCTTTCCACATCTGATTTTCATTGGATGATCCTGAGCTTTATTTTTACTAGCCTATGAAATTAAGCATATTGCACAATATTTTGTATGGTTTATTTTCTTTTCTTTCTATTAGAAAGAAATTCTATTGAATTTGCTAGCATAGTTTGGTTAGAACCTCCTTCTATTGTTGCTTGCTATATTTCTATAAGCATTCCATCAATTCCTGTAACCTTCCCACTTGTTAATACCAGACAACTATGACCACAAATAAGGCACACATCCTTGGTCCTAGAAGATTAAGTTTAATAGGTGGGATCTGAAGCATACCCATTCTTTTCTATTTTCATTGTCAATGTCTTTACAGATATCAGTGCAATACTACTTCTTGTCTCTTCTAAAAGCCATCTTAAATTCCTTGTTATTTCCTTCTGTTGGAAGAAAAATCAGGTCCAGTTCCAAGCCCGGAATAAAATGGAGGTTGTTTAAGTAAGAAGGTTTATTGATGAGCAGAACCAACAACAGCATGCAGTTCTGGAATAGCTGACAAAATGGAGTTGAGAGTAGGTGAGTTTTTATACATTCGTTGGGACTTTATGTTTGAGATGCCTGTTCCTTGTGAAATGTACTTTGACCTGTGCTTGAGTGTGCCCTTTTGGTATTATAATTATTGTTTGCCTGACTCCCATTGTGGTGGGGAGGTCATGTCCTGTCCTTGGAGCTGGGTGGGGAATGTAGATTTTAGGAGTCTTTGTTTTTCTAATCCTATCAGATCCAACCTTCTGTGGCAGCTGTGCCTGAAAACATTTTTTTAAATCTTTTTATTAATTTTCCAATATTACATTTGCATATTTGAAAAGCAATGTGGCAGCTGAGTACAATAATTCCATTACATTTAAATATCATCAGTACAAATCTCAAAGTATTACAACCACTAATTCCCTCTTTCCCCCTTAATATATACTGTCTCATATTCAGACCAACACAATTCTTGTTCTATCGATCAAACAGAAAATAATTGTAGCTGAAAACATTTTGCTTATAAATAGTGTGGTCTAGTCTTTCTGAATGGATTACAAAATCTCTATTTTTAAAGATTGGCCTCATCAGGTTTCTGCTTGAGGCAGGAAGACTGGGGCTGTTTCTGCCTTTGTTAAGATTTTTTTCCATTTCTCCTTCAGGGAAAATATTCTATCCTGCCTCTTTTAATATTCCCCAAATATTTCATTCTCGGGGGAGAGTGTGCTGACTTTCTAAAAGTTCCCCATTTTGTGCTAATTTAAATATTTTCTGAAATATTTATATTTTGCACAATGTTAGGTCCTGTTAGATTTGGTATTTGTTGTCATTTTGTCTTTTAAGGGATATTTGGCTGGCATCCTTACATAGCTGTTTGTTGAGATGGGAGGTGATTTTGCAAGTTAGTGAGGCAAGGGAAGATACACTGGTGGGGGCAACAGAGGAGCACTCCTATGATGGCTATTGCTGTGGCTCCCCAAAGGAGAGCTTCCAGTATTCTATTCTATTCTATTCTATTCTATTCTATTCTATTCTATTCTATTCTATTCTTTGATGTCAAAGATGCCAATGTATACATAGCCCATTTATTTCATTTTCTGCTGTATCAACTTTTCCCAAGTTTGTGCTTATGATCCATGTTTCCACTGTAATTGTCTTTCAAGCTTCAGATTTTCTTTTTCCTGCATAGCATCAGCAATGAGATGTCCCAAAGGTTTTAGTCTATCTAGCCTTGCCATAAACACCATTAGTATGCTGAAAAATCCTCAGCAGTGTGTTGAGTGCCATTCAGCCTGAGAGACCCATTATAAATCACTACTTCATCAATGACTATTGATTATCACGTGGTTTTCCTGGGAAATGTAGGAATGGCTTACCATTGCCCTCTCCTATACAGTATGAAATAATTCCTTGCTACTGTCACTCTAGTGATCAGCCATCTCCAATATCTTTTTGTATCATTGCTTGCTTTAGCTAGACTTCTTGGGTGATCGTAGCTGATCTTGCTGGAACTATGAGTATACACTTCTAGGGTATTCAGTTAGCTGTTCCAGGAACACTCATACCCAGTCATGATGAACCAGAATAATAATAATAATAATAATAATAATAATAATAATAATAATAATAATAATAATAATAATAATAATAATAATAATAATAATAATAATAATAATAGTAAAGTTGGAAGGGACCTTGAAGGTCATCTAGTCCAACCCCCTGCTCAGGCAGGAAACGCTATACCATTTCGGACAAATGGCTGTCCAGTCTCTTCTTAAAAACTTCCAGTGTTGGAGCATTCACCGCTTCTGGAGGCAGGCTGTTCCACTGGTTAATTGTTCTCACTGTCAGGAAGTTTCTCCTTAGTTCTAGATTGCTTCTCTCCTTGATTAGTTTCCACCCGTTGCTTCTTGTCCTGCCTTCAGGTACTTTGGAGAATAGCTTGACTCCCTCTTCTTTATGGCAACCCCTGAGATATTGGAACACTGCTATCATGTCCCCCCTCGTCCTTCTCTTCATTAAACTAGACATACCCAATTCCAGCAGCCGTTCCTTATATGCTTTAGCCTCCAGTCCCCTAATCATCTTTGTTGCTCTTCTCTGTACTCTTTCTAAAGTCTCAACAT
>NW_015386659.1:10200-18706 GCF_001527695.2 Protobothrops mucrosquamatus | reverse complement strand
TAGTTCCCCTGTGCTCCAGGATCTCTGAAAAATATAGTTCAGTGGTTCAGAGATCACATTTGCTAGTTCCTTGAGAACCTTGGGGTGTAATCCATCTGGTCCTGGCGATTTGAACTCGTCTAGGCTGGACAGGTGCTCACTTACTATTTTCTTGCCTATCTTGACTTGTGTTTCTATTCTGTTTTTTATGGCACTATTTCACAGAATTTATTACATATTTCATACATTATGATTTTACTTCTTTGCCAGTGCACTCAAGACAGTTTAAAATCTTAAATTATTGAAAGAAAAAGGTTTTTAAAAAGAAAGAACAGACTTTTTTCCTATAGGCTAAAGATGCCTTCTGGAGCCATCTGCTGCCATTTTCCAGCTTCAGGCTAAATGGAAGCCCATGCGTATATTTTTGTCTGTGGACTGGCCCTCTCAATTTAGACACTAGTCTTGGTATTGGTTAAGTATTTCATTGTGACATTGTTCACACTGTAATATAACATAAGGCCAGACTGAATGCTAATTTGACATTTCATTTGAATTGTCATAAACAAATAGAAGTAAATACAACTTAACTGTCCCATAATATCAAAACAATCAAAATCGCTTAGATAAAACCCTGAAAAATGGATGATAAAATCCTTTTCTCTGATATTTTTGCTACTGTGTTGTTATTATTATTATTATTATTATTATTATTATTATTATTATTATTATTATTATTATTATTATTATTATTATTACTACTACTATTTTTTTCATTTCATTTTAAATATATATTTGGCCAACTATATATTTTATATATAGTTGGCCAACGTAACATGGAGAATATACAAATAGGAAAAAAACATTTTGGTAGGAAAAAAATGTTTTCTATCTTAAGGAAAAAGGCAACTCTGGAAGAAATTGATTATTTAAATAAATTCTTCACCCTGCAAGGCGGAAAAGGGGGAGGGTGATGTGTCAAGTATGGAACACTATATGACAGAACTTTATTTGAATGAGAAGGCAGTAACCATGATTCCCCCCCTCTCTTGCAAGTGGTTCGCTTAGCAACCATTTCACTGGAACCAATTTCAGTCAGTAAACAAGAATTACCTCTACTTAGTAGTCCTGCCTCCAAACTTCTCTACAACAACAAGCCTGTGAAATGGATTGGAAAGAATCTTCCTCTTTGAAAAATCAGCTCACTTTTGTTTACCTTACTACACCAAATAATGATTTATTAGTATTTATGTTTAAATACAAAATAAAAAAGCAAAATGAGGCAACACAAGTGAGAAGCTAAATAAATTCATTTTTTATTTCTTGTGTTCTTGGGGAATGGTAAGACTGGGGGATGGAATATTGTAAACTGTAGATGGCTCAGCAAAAGCGGTGCTGGCAATTGTGGCAAAGATCAAAGAACGCATAGACTAGCTCCCTTGAATGTCTTTGAATAAGGAGAGAACAGGAGATCACCCATATATGTTTCAGATGTCTGCTTTTCATAAGGAGACTGCAGGACAATGGTTTTCTCTTGGTTTGAGTACCAGGAAATGACAGAATCAGCCATCTTGTTGCAACTGCATTGGACACTTTTAAAGGACATAAAGTTTCCAAACCTCACTTTCTAATCACGTTCAGAAATTCCCTATTATTCTAAAACTATTAGAGATCTTTAGGATGACAGGTTTGAAGTCTTTAGCAGATGAGTTTAAAGAAAATTTAATTGCAAGCTTAAAAACTTGAAATAAATAACAAAAAGCTAAATAAGATTTTGATCTGAGAAAGTTATAAATGGATTGCAAATTGGAATACTGACTTTTATGATAAAAATTTGGGATTAACAAATTTTCATGGGAAATAGAGTTCTTTTGGTTATCCTAGCAACTGTAAGTCATAACAAAAGATAAATGATGATTTAGAGGGGACTAAAGATTTTCAGCAGAAGGAAAAAATACAAGTCTGATGTTAGTTAATAGTGGAATTTACAGAATGACATGATACATTATAACATCAGAAATATTAAAGGAGAACTCTGAAGAATGGAGCCAGAAGTTAGCAATCATAAGATCAAAACTATTAGTAATGTTTTCTGCTTCTATTGATATACTATGTCTAAAAATGTTAATGAAAGATTAACAGATCTGGAACAAATTTTATCTGTTAAGATGGAATATGGAACTACAAATGATAGGACAAGAAAATGGTTTGGAAAAGAAAGTTTTACTAGATATACAAAATAACGTGGGTGAAATTTTAAATATTAAAAAGGGAAATACAAATTATAAACCAACAGAATGACCTGGCAAAATGTTTTCTTACTCATTTACAAACAAAGCTTGTTAAAGCCTTGAAGAAATCTGTGTGATTGGATAAAGAAGAATTGAAGAGAAATCAGCCCTATAACAATATTTCATTGAATTAAAGCTCAACAGTATTAGAAGCAGCAATGATAGAAAATATTTGTAGCTCGGGTGGTAGATGATAATGGTGGTTTGTTCTCTGAGCTTGCTGTTTAGCTTCCAAATGTTTCATCACCAGTCTAGGTGACATCCTCAGTGGGACTTCGATTGAAGTGTCTTTGCTTCAGTGAGGATGTCATCTAGCCTGGTGATGAAACTTCAGAAGCTAAACAGCAAGCTCAGAGAACACATCACCACCAACACTGTTAGAAGTAACAGGGAGGAATATAAATTTATGATCAAGAAAAGAAGATATTCTGACGCAAAGTTCTGGCAACCCTTTATGGATTTTTTTGCTGCAACCAAGACTGAAAAGTTGATGTTTTCTGGATCTATCTATCTATCTATCTATCTATCTATCTATCTATCTATCTATCTATCTATCTATCTATCTATCTATCTATCTATCTATCCATCCATCCATCCATCTATCTATCTATCTATCTATCTATCTATCTATCTATCTCTTATAGAAAAGGGATGGGATAGTGAATGAAGAGATATCTTAAAACAGGTGAAGAGTTATTAAATTTATTTACATCTGTTGTGATGAAAATTGGAAATCACTTATTTATATATTTTTATTTATTCTCTATTGTGTTCTTTGCTTTCTTTTTTCTTGTACTTTTTATTCTTTCTTTTTATTCTCTTTTTCTCTAAGTTTAGTTTGGATAAGTTGTTACTATTGTATTCAAAATTCTTAATAAAATGTTATTTGAGGGGAAGTAAGACCAAATACAATTTGAAGGTTAAAATGCAAAGAACATTATTATCTAAGTTTGATTGTTTTTCCTTAAAATTCCTGAAGGAATATCTTTTATACATTATACTTGTGCCTAATTTTGTATGGAATGACTTGTTTGTATTTCAAAAGTATTAATGTTTAATCCACAACTCATGCTTAGTTGTAGGGGTATTTTTGTCCTAATACTTTCTTTCAGCCAATGAGACCAGCACTATAATTTGGAAATATAATAGTAGAGGCTAATGGATCCTTTGACTCCCTGCAGTTTTTACCCAAATTGGTATTTTTTTTAAATGTGCTTTTTAAAAGAGCAAAAAGAATGATATTCTTCTATGGAGATATATTAAAACAGGACTATGGCCTAAGTTACTGCCAAAAAGAACAAAAACCCAGGAAAGTCACAAAAACCTCTTGCCCCTTTTGTCTGGAAGTGTTTGCCAAATCTATGTGCATATTATCTGCAACCTGTCAAATCAGAATCTGCTTCTTCTTTAAAACCAAGGGCTTGCAAGAATTCAAAACATATTGAATGACATATTCTATATGGAACTGCATAAAAGCAGCAGCTTTGTTACAGCTCATGGGAGCCTCAGATCTCAGTTCGGAATTGCAGTGTTGTATCTGCCATTGTCTTCTTATAGTTCTCATCAAATGCCTCATTCTGAGCTACTGTAAAATGATTCTTCCAGTCTCCAGCAATTCCTAAAATGCACAATAATACAAATCAAACACATATAGAGAATGAAGTATATATACCGAAATATTGCCTCTAATCCAACATTATCAGCTGAAAATGAGTGATAAAGGAATAAAAATTGTCTAAATTGAAGAATTATGATCAGAAAGGTCATACAGCCTCTTACCCTTGCGCATGAATGGAGAGATACTATGATCCATTACAGCAGCTGGAGCCATCCTGTAGTTTGTCATAGGATTGTCCTTCATCATATCAAAAGATGTATGATAAACAATCTTATCTACAACTGATTCATCAAGATTCTTTCCCAAGAAATGTATGAGTTTCTTAATCTCATGCTTTGGATCCTATGGAAAATCATATTTAAATCATATGCTTGTTGATGCACATTTCCTTTCATAAAGTTTTGCTGCACACATGAAAGTTCTTAGGGGATAAAATAAACAGGACAGAAATCTATTGTTAACTCAGGTGCTTGGCTCCCTCTCGTCTCTGGGGGCTGGAGAAAAGAGAGCCTGCTGAATGATTTCACTTCTGTGCTTGCTTGGAGTCACAAAACTGAAATCCTTAAACATGCAGCTCTTTCAATCAGCTCCAAAAGCGAAAGAGCTTCCTATTGAAGTATTTCAGCTATGTGATTGCTTGGATTGCCAAAATCTAAGCAGGATCCTTCAGCAGGCAATTCTTTCAGCCAGCCTCAAGACGAGAGGGAGTCTTTCTGGAAGCTGGAAGCAGATGACAGCTTTTCTGGCCAGCTTCCCCAGCGACTTGTTGCAGGAATCAGCAGAGAAGGTTGGAAATTGCAGTGTACTTGGCAGCCGGTCTTAAGTGCAAACAGGTCCATGAGCACCCAGACTGCAATTACATGACTATGATGGTAAAATGGGACATTTAGGCATGGACCTTTGGCCGCGCCTCTTTCACCCCCAGCCATCTACCTCAATCCATTTACAGCCAGCTTTCCACCTCTGCTGGCTCTCCCCCAACCATTCTCCACAACCAATGGGCCCCTGGCCCTCCACCCCTCGCTCTTCTTGGAACTAAGTGGTCCCAATATCTGATTCAAGAAAGAGATTCTTAAAATATTACACATAAAATTTAAACTTTTATCTGTAAAAGGAAGTTTCTTCTATGCTATTTCTGCCCTAATATCCTCTGTGAGTTTCATATGGCCCTGATCCTACTGGGCTTCAGGAAGCATTAGGATTTGGCTCTAGGTTTTATGTATGGTTCTGGTAAGCAATAGCAGTGGCTCAGTAATATGATTCCTCCCACATAATTATTCTTTAATAGGTTTTCAAATTGATTTAATTCTCTGTAAGCTGCCCAGAATTATTAACTAGTGGGATACCTTAGAACAGGGGTAGGCAACCTTGGCTCTTTTATGACTTGTGGACTTCAACTCCCAGAATTCCTGAGCCAGCATGGCTCAGCTTGGAAACCTCTCCCTTTCCCCTCAGCGTGGCTGGCTCAGGAATTCTGGGAGTTGAAGTCCACGAGTCATAAAAGAGCCAAGGTTGCCTACCCCTGCCTTAGAACATTGATTAAATAAATAGTTCTATCATAACTCCCCAGAGTCACTCTATAGTGACTCTGTATATAAATAAATAAATAAATAAATAAACAAACAAACAAACAAACAAATAAATAAATATTGATAAAATACTTGAAAGGTATTCTTATTCTATTACCTCTTTCATGTCTTCATAAAACAAGTATAATATGGAGTGATCATTTCTCTTATTCCACCAGCTTTTCACATGATCATACCAGGAGCCAAAGATCATTGCTTATTTAAAAAAAGAGACAAGCAGTTATAAGTTTAAGTACTCTTGTAGGAGCTATGAAATCAGTGTTTTAAATCACCCCTTAGCACTAGAAATATTTAGACAACTCACATACTTCTTAACCTCAATTCCATCTGGAATTTGCCAAGAATAATCTGGTCTATATGAAAGAATGTGCATAATGAATACTTTAAAATTTTCTAAATTGTAAATGTTTATAGTAATCTCACAGTTATTTCAGCCTGCAATTATAGCTTACGCTGACTTCTAATAGTATTGTAACCACACACCTCTATGCATGCTTGGAATTATGTCAGCTTTCAGGAGAAAGAGGCTAATACAATTTGGCCAGGTTAGGCTTTCTATTAATATGTGGTTGACTAACAGTCTATGGCTACATCAAAACTTAATAAAAACTCTGGTTACCAAGGGTCTGATTGGGAGAATAAAGTAAAATTGTACTTAAGCTCACTATATGTTGGGGTATGAACATTCTGTTTTAGCTTTATCTATAAAGATAACAATAGGCTGAATCTAATTACTATATCTGACAGTTTGGTGTGCTGATTACAATCACCAGGCTAGAAACCAGAAGACTATGTCTTGCCTTAAGCATGAAATTAGCTGGCCAGACATTCTCTCTTAGCCCTGAAAAGCAAGGCTAAATCTTTCCCAAAAATTGACTCTAGGAGTCAAGACTGACTTGTAAGCACAACTTCCACTCTTTTAAACAACAGCATATGATTATGGTCAAATTGGACATGTAGACAGAATAAATTCTTAAATTTTGGCACTAACATTGTTTTCTCCCAATTGCACAGTTAAAAAGAGAAGTGCAAAGAACAATTAAATATTGTTCAAATATCAGGCTTGTCTTTTCCATAATAAAGGCTACCATTCAATGTCAACATTCAAGCAACATTTTATTATAATATATAATATAGTGTTATAAGATATACAAACATAACTTATATCCCTACCTGAAAAGGAGACTTTTTTTTTTTAACTAAAAAAAATTCTGTCCATAATCTGATTTGGGTTTTTCTTCAGTGAGTGAGCAGCAAACACACTCAGTCTCATCACTTTGTTTCCTGCAAACTTACTTCTTCCTGTCATGAATTTCTCCAGGTAGTCACCCCAAGAGCCAGGATCTGGATGTAGCTTATTCATCAAGTCAAAGTGATAAAAGGAGACAGCAACATCCTTTGCATTACGAGCCATATAGATCATCTTCATTGGAGCAAATAAAAAACACATAGAATGCATAAGCTACTGGTAGGTTTTCACTACTGAAGAGACTAGGGTAATGAAAAACCACCTGTGATCACTGCATCTTATAAAGCAGTGGTGCTCAACCAGGTAACCCCACCGAATTCCATTTGGATGCATGGAGTACTGGGTTTGCCCAGAATCACTAAACCTTTATTTAAAAAAAAAAAACGTTTTAAGAAATTTGTTAATCTAAAAAAAGCGTTACCAGATTCTTCACAATTTCTAGTGTAATTAGTAATTACTTAAATGAGACTGTAAATAAAAAAATATAGTGATCTTGTCTCTATATCTCTACATCTAGAATGGGCTCAAATAGAAAACTAACTTGGAAAGCAGCTGTGTGTAATTTGAGGATTACTGTGCTACTAAAACTCTCATATCTGTAGCAAAGAAACTTAATGGGGAAGCTGGCAGTAAGTTTTAAGTTGCTCCCACTCCCACTGCTTTTTTTGCCTGCTCGTGGTCATTCTTGTTCCTTGTGTAGTTAAGGAAATATTTCTGAAATGCCCATCCATCAGGGTTGGATTGTCACAGTAATCATAATTATATCTGCAAAACACTTTACAATTTTCTTTTCTCAAGACTTCTGAGGAAGGTATAATAATAAATTTCAGATTGTAAAACCGTTTTCTCCTGATTTGTAACTGAGCATTGCGTGCGCACACACATATAATCTGGATTAACAGGTAAAGGATTCAAATTCTAATCAAAGCAATTATTACTTAATCAGTTGATTACTTTCGCTTTAAAAAAGTGTTATCCTTTATCTACTTCAATTCATGAAAAATACCACTGATTTAATCTGTTCAATCTTTTTAGATAGATTTTCTAAGCAGACTCTGTTAGAATTCTGACCAATAATTAAAAAAAAAACCATTTCTGTTCTATATGGCAGTACCACCAAACCCAATATGTTTTATAGCAGTACCACTAAAGAATTAGCAAAACTTTGTAGGTGGGGTATATGGAGTGTGCAGTGCACTGCCACGCACTTCCCACAGCAGTTTTGGAGGAGTGAATAAAAAAAGATGAGACTGTGCCCCTGTGGACAAGGGGCCATTAAAACTATAGCTCAAATCTGGTATACTGCATTTTCTGTAAGACTTACAAACATTTTCTGAGACTTACAGACTCAATTTATAACACCTTACCTAACAAAATATCTAGGAAATACTGATCTTTTTTATGTACAACTACTTTTATCAGATCAGTATGAAATAATTTCTCTGAATATGGCCAAATTTTGCTATGCTATGTATAAAATTAGGCAAACTTTAGTTGTCTACTGTTAATCCATCATCAATTGCAATATTTTATTCTGTCTTTCATTTTTATATTTTACTATTATTATTTTAATACTTTTTTTATTTATTTATTTATTATTTCAATTTATATCCCGCCCTTCTCCCGAAGGACTCAGGGCGGCTCACAACATTATTTAAAAGACAAAGAAAGACTCACACACCCCACCGAATAAAACCAAATTAAAACCAATATTTTAGTGTTGTGGTGATTAAAATTTCTAAAAAACCCAATTTAAAAATCCTCCCTAGGCCAGGCCCGCTTG
>NW_015386659.1:4936-6405 GCF_001527695.2 Protobothrops mucrosquamatus | reverse complement strand
GGTTAGCTACACATATTGAACGTTTGGATGACCGGGTGGATGAAGTTGTGGAAAATACTGAAAAGCTAGAAAGCAGAGTTGCTAAAGTTGAAAATAAGATTGATATAACAGAGGATGAAGTTACCATCTCACAATATAGAGATATGGAATTTGCATTGCGAATAAGAGGATTAAAGGAGGATTCACAAGAAGATTTGAAAGAGGAGGTGGCAAAGGCTATAGCTCCTATTCTGGGATGTGAATCTGAGGAATTATTAAGAGATATGTATAAAATATTTAGGGTTAATTCATGGATTGCGAGGCAGAAAAATTTACCTAGAGATGTGGTTATTTATTTTTCCAGGAGATCAATTTGAAATGCAATTATCCAGGCTTTTTATAAACAGAGATTTCAAATTGCAGATCAAAATATTATAATTTTAAAAGAAATACCTCCAAAAATTCTTAGAAAAAGAAAAGACTTTGCCTTTCTGTCTGAGGAGCTTAAAAATCGACAGGTCCAGTTCAGATGGGACATACCTATTGAAATAGTGGTGAATTATGCAGGGACACGATATAGACTTAATACAATTTTAAAGGCAAAAGATTTTTATACTAATGTCCTGAAAGCAGGCTCACCACCATCTCCACGACCTAAGAGAATAGAAGAAAGGCTGGAAGATAAACAAGTTGAAGGTGCAATGTCACTGGTGGTAGGAGACTTAATGCAGGCGGGGCCTATTGAACAAAGTTTGGAGCTAAAGGATGATTCAAAGGAACAGAGGATGACTTGTGCTGCGTATAGACATAAAGACAAGGAGCAGAAGGAGAAGGCTAATTCTGGATCAATAATACAAGGCCCGATTACTACAGAGCCTGTGGGAGGGGCACGACCGAAGAGATTAACGGCTGATCTTCAAGTAGTGTTCCAGAGGCTCCAGGCCACCAAGGATGGCAAAGCTACTGACATGGAATGTTAATGGCCTGAATTCACCACAGAAAAGAAAGAAAGTATTTCACTACCTGAAACAACATAAAAATGATATTGTTTGCTTGCAGGAGACTCATATTTTGGCGAAAGATCAAAAGTATTTGATTAGTTCTCAGTTGGGATCACATTTTATTGCCTCTGCCCCAGATAAAAAGGGGGGAGTGGTTATTTATGTAAGAAGAGATTTATTGGCTAGATTAATCGAATCTGATATACAAGGAAGATATGTTATTATTGAACTAGTGCTACAAGGCAAGAAAGTTCTTATTATTGGATTATATGCCCCTAATCAACAACAACAAAAGTTTTATAAGTTCTTACATCAAAAACTAATTGAATTGGATTATAAATCTGTTATTATGATGGGTGATTGGAATGGCGTTTTGGACTCAAGTAAAGACAAGAAGGGATCTTTCAAAAATTCTCCTAATTATTCCAAATTACCTAAAGCTTTTTTTGATTTGAAAGATGATTTGGAATTTAGAGATATTTGGCGAGA
>NW_015386659.1:0-1324 GCF_001527695.2 Protobothrops mucrosquamatus | reverse complement strand
GTCTGGATGGGGAGGAACAGGCTTCGTCTCAACCCGTCCAAGACCGAGTGGCTGTGGTTTCCGGCGTCACATCATAGCCAGTTGGTTCCATCTCTGGCTATCGGGGGTGAGTCATTAGCCCCCGCGGAGAGGGCCCGCAACCTGGGCGTCCTCCTGGATGCTCGGCTGTCTTTAGACGATCATGTGACGGCCGTGGCCAAGGGGGCTTTTCATCAGGTTCGCCTGATACGCCAGTTGCGCCCCTTTCTGGATCGGGATGCCCTACGCACAGTCACTCAAGCCCTCGTTGTTTCCCGCCTGGACTATTGCAATGCTCTCTACATGGGGCTCCCCTTGAGGTGCACCCGGAGGCTCCAGCTAGTTCAGAATGCAGCTGCACGGGGGATTTTGGGGGCCTCTAGATGCTCCCATGTAACACCTCTCCTGCGCGAGCTGCACTGGCTGTCGGTGGCCTTCCGGGTGCGCTTCAAGGTGTTAGTAACAACTTTTAAAGCGCTCCATGGCAATGGACCTAGGTATCTGCAAGACCGCCTCCTACCAAACACCTCCCTTTGACCAGTCCGCTCCCACAGAGAGGGCCTCCTTAGAGTGCCGTCGGCCAGACAATGCCGGCTGGCGACCCCCATGGGGAGAGCCTTCTCTGTGGCAGCTCCTGCCCTCTGGAATGACCTACCCCCCGACCTACGTACAGTTGCGGACCTGCGCCTTTTTCGCCGAGCCCTGAAGGCTGGCCTGGCGTAGTTTGATTATGTTTTAGTGGGGGTTTTGTATGGGGTGTTTTTAGAACAGGCCTGTTATTTAATTTGATTTTAGAACAGAAACTATTTATTTATTATTGTGGTTTTTAGTATCGCCTGTTCACCGCCCTGAGTCCCGTAAGGGAGATAGGGCGGTATATAAATTTAATAAATAAAATAAATAAATAAATAATGTTAAACTGTATAAAAATAATTATGAAAAGTTGTGGACAAAAATTCAAAAGGATTTAGAAAGGTGGAAAAAGTTACAGTTATCATTATTGGGGAGAATTTCTGTGGTTAAAATGAATGTTCTTCCAAAATTTCTTTTTCTGTTTCAGATGATACCAATTTTAAAAAGAGACTCTAACTTAGAAGCTTGGCAAAGAGGGATTAACAGTTTTATATGGTTAGGAAAAAAGCCAAGGGTAAAATTTAAAATTTTGCAAGATGCACGTGAAAGAGGGGGACTTAAAGCTCCAAATTTAAAATTGTATTATGATGCGGTGGTTTTGACATGGGTTACTGATTGGATTAATCTAACTAATAGAGATATATTGATTCTTGAAGGTTGGGACTTATATTTT
>NW_015386658.1:682758-696550 GCF_001527695.2 Protobothrops mucrosquamatus | reverse complement strand
ACAGAAAAATGGCTATCTCCTCTCCCTTTAATATTTTAATTGCTCTGACTATATTAATAAATAATGTGATTTATATGCTAGTTTTGTTAAATTTAATTAGTTGAATATACAAATTATATTGTTTTTCAGACCAAGTTGGATGTATGTTGCTGGTTGGGCCACCTTGGTAGTGACTTTATTTTGGGGATTCCTCATCTTCAGCTACTTCAGATATGTGAAGATATTTCGGGCATTCCCTTTTGTTGATCCCCTGATATCACTTAGGCCAGATGTCACTGAAGAAAAAACAGATGATCAGGAGAAGAAAGATTAATTTATCACATTGGATGAAATAATATTTCTATGTTTAACTATGTTTAGCTATGAAAAATGTTATTCAAGTTTTTACTTTTCCAGGAGTTAATACAATCTTAAAAATACCTTTCATTATTATTGTGGATTTTAATCTTTATTTTGAGATGATGTTTGCCTGCCATAGATCATCTTTAACCATTCAGAGCACCCTTTAAAAATTTCAATTTCAATTCCCAGATTGTTGGCTATTTGGACAGTACTTAGGTTGGACAAGGCAATCATAGTTCGTTTTTTCTAACTTTTTTTAGCATACCTTCCTATTCTTTAACAGAAGTACTAACATAAAGGATAACTAGTATAAATGGAAAGATTACATTACTATAGGCGGTAAATAATTGTCATTAAGTTATAACATCTATGCACTTTTCCGTGTTGCCAAAAGGAAGTGCTCCAAGTCAGTTTAAAATATGAAGAGCAGTCCAATTTAATGCAATAAGGAATATTTAACCTCATTTTAATATATGTCAAATTGTCTGCACTTACAATATGTAAGTATCCATAAAAAAGTCAAAATAAAATTCAGTTAAGTGATTGAATATTTGTGGCAGTTTGTTTTCAGCATTTTAAGTAAAATATAAGTGCATAGTGTTTATTGATTTACAGATATATTTTACTATCTGTTAATATATCTAAGCCAGAGCATGTGGTATTTGAATGGAAGGCCAGGAAAACCCAGAGCTGTATGCTAGACTGGGAAGTTGAAAATGTTTCCCTACAAAGGCAATGGAAAACTATTTCTCTGCTGCTACCAAGGAAATGACATGAACATGTCTCTACAGTTATCACTATGTTAAATTAAAAGAACCATACATATTTAGAATATTATATACCCTAGATCTGTTCTTCAAAGGATTTTAGAAGACCTGGCTCTTTGCCAAGCCCTGGGCTAGGATGGGGTTTAAACCTCCTAGAGAAGGTGAACATGGTATAAATGCTAACTTCACCCTCCTGCACCCAGCACGATCCTCTTTTATTTGTGATTTTAATGTATTATTTTTCAGTTGTTAATCTTTGTAAGACATAGAGGGTATTGACAATTGGGCAACCCTAGAAATTTAAATTATAATCTTTATTGACATTTTTTTTACTGTGGGCACAATGGCACATATTAAAAATGAAAATTAGTTGATCTCAAAGTGCACACATACATAACACACATTTAAACATACTATTCACAACATATGTATAGACCTACACCCTTAAATATAAGAAATATCTAAATATTAATCGCTGTCCATCTTGAATACATAACAGAAGGAGGAAGCTTGAGAGTTCACAAGGTTAATACTGTATGGAATAAAGCTGTGACTGAATCTGGATGTTCTGCTTTGGATACCACAAAACCTCCTCCCAGAAGGTAGCAAAGAAAACAGGTAGTGAAGAGGATGTGTAGTGTCCCAGGAAATCTTGTGGACCCTGCTCAAGCAACGTTTATGTGCTATATCCTGGATGGGAGGGAGGGAACTGCCAATAATCTTTTCAGCTATCCTCACCACTCTCTGCACCGCCTTCCTGCTTCCAAACCAGACTGTGATGCTGTATGACAGGATGCTCTTGATCGTCTGTCTGTAGAAAGTGGTAAGGACAGGGGAAGGAAGATGTGCTTTTCTCATGTGACACAGAAAATGCAGGCGCTGCTGTGCCCGCTTCAATTATAAATCAATGTGCCAGGTAATGGGCATTTACTTGAGGTATGTATACCATATTTTTCAAGATAACGCAGAATAGTATTCTCCTAATCCCCATAACAAGCCTGTTATGTAGGTTGAGCTAGGAGAGAATGGGCTGGGAGAGAATGACTGACCTAGAGTCATTTTAGGAGCTTTCAAAATTGACGGTGCACATGGGTCCCTTGTGCCTAGGCCCTAACCCAACACCTTAACCATTATACTATAGAGAGCTAGATACTATAGAAATACTAAAGGGAAATTCCACATTTTGTAACCAAGAGAACTGTACAATCTCCAGAGCACTTTATTAGTACTTCAGTGGATGAAACTTACAAGTATTTCATCATACCACAAAAAAGGGCCTTCTCAGTGGTGACCCCTTCTCTGTGGAATATCATTCCATCTGATGTACAGTTAGCCTCCACTTTGTTGCTTTCCCTTAAGTCCTAAAACATGATGTCATCAGCAGGCCTGGGACCACAAGTAGAGATGGAGTTGATAAAGTGTTTGATTTGATTGTGTTGCTGCCATGGGGATGGGGTGGGGATTTTGGGTTTTTTTTTATTATGCAGTGGATTTTTAAATCTTGTAGGCCACCTGGAGTTACCTATGTGTGAGTTGGGTGGCTATATAAATTTATTTAATAAATAAATAATAAATAGGATTTCAGACACAAACATTCAACATTTCTACTTCAGAGCTGAGAGTATCAGGTCAGAACATGCCTTTAGGTAATCAATGGTAAAAGGATCTATGCAATAAATCATGCAGTTAAGGAAAGAGAAATGCATGCCAAAGAAATTTGTAAAAGTCATTATAAAAGTAAAGACTTGTATATTTTGTATATTTTCTCTTTAATTTCTGGGTGATTATGAGCCTACCATCCAGTGTTTTTTGAAATACAGTGGAACCTTGGTACTCATTGTAATTGGTTCCAGGAGGCAAATGAGTACAAAAACCGATGAGTACCACATTTTTCCCAGAAGGAATAATGTAGTGAGTCACAAAGCAGCTGACACCGACAAGTTCTAGCTTATGCATTGAGTACCAAACAACCGATAAGTACTAGGACAAAATTTCCATGTCAAAATGCGTTGATGAGTTTTAAAGCAGTTGAGTACCAAGGTACCACTGTATAGTACTATTTCTGTGATGAAAGATAGGCAATGATATTTTTATTACAAACCTGTCTAGATTTTATTAAGACAAGCCTTACTCATTTACAGTCTATCTTCACTATTCTAGGGACTTGCTGATGATCACACTAAATTTCATTTTGAAGCAGGGGGTAAAGCCCAAATATGTCCAAACTCAAAGCACACAAGGTTTTTTTTTTTTGTAGCAGCAGCAGTACTGCATTAATTCCACTATAGTTATTTTGATAATTGGGACTTTGCTCTTCCAAGTATCTCTGTGCTTGAGATAATTGTAGGCAGAAAGGGAAAAAGTATTGAGAAGGCAGTTGGTGGGAGTGCACATTAGCAGCAACTTTTTTTAGCAGCATATTCTACCTTGTCTATTCTAGGTACTAGGACTTGTACAGTTTATTTATTTATATCCCATCTTTGTTTTTTTCACAAATAACTCAAGGCGGCAAAAATATCTAATACATCTTCCTTCTCCTATTTTCCCCACAACAGGTCAAACAACCTAGAGCAAATGGGCATGAAGAGTCTGTGAATGAATGATAGCTGTTTACTAGATGGGTACTAATAAATTTCAGAATGATTTGTAGATTGGCAAAGGCTTTTGATCTCAAATTAACAATAGCTACTGCAGCAGTAGCTCCTCTATCTTCATATATTGTACTGCTGAAAGAAAAAATAGTTTTCGGTATTTAGGACTTTATTTTGCAAAAGAACTGTGAATTCACTTCAGGTTTTTGGACTCAGTATTCTTTATAATTCTAAACTATTGTACCCGATTAGGTCCTTGGAAGTCTCAGCCAATGGAAAAAAATGAAATCTGTTCTGGCAAAATATTCTGTTTCTCAAGAGTTGGCAACTCTAGTTATCTAGTCTCATGAGTAAGCACCACCTCACGTTACCTAGTTCTCGACATAACAAGCGGCGGTAAGGTTGAAATCTTGAGCAAGTTATCTAGTCGTGATCCTTACATATCTTTGCAATGTGGGATTGCAGAGCAGCAGAATATTATATTTCACTGAGGACAGTTCAAGTTGCAGCGAACCCTTAAACGTTCCAAGCCTTTTCCTCTGACAAAGTGGAATGCGGATAGTAGAATTCGTATTTCACTTATCGAGGTGCACACCAAACGGGGCTCCTGCTGAGGTGTATGCTGGGAATTGTAGTTTGGCGTCCATTTGCCCCCGTGGAAGGTGCGGCTGGCTTGAGAGCTTCTCTTGCAACGCTGGGACCGAGGTTGAGGGGAACCCGCAGCGACTCCTCGGGGAAGGTTTATTGCCGCGATCTCTCGCCTGAAGACAGACCGGTCGGGTCGGACCAGCCAGGTCCCAGAAGCAAGCGGAGAGGCGGAGTCGTGCCGGCTGGGCCCCGCTCGAGGCTCGCTTCTCCATCTCTGCCTCGCTTGGCGCGAGGGCGATTCCTGGCAGCGCAGGCCCGGCTTCCCCTTCCCCGCACTGAGGCGGCTCCATGCGGCTGGCGGCCTCTTCCACCTCCTCACACTCCTCCGCAAGAGGCAGGGCGAGAAGGCGGCCTCCGCCCGCGAGCGTCCCGAGGCGGCCGCCGTCGTCCTCGGCCTGAGAGGGACCCCCGTCTGAGAGGAGAAAGGATGGCGAACCAGCTGGTAGTCCTCAACGTCTACGACATGGTGAGTGGCCGGGCAGGCGAGGGCTCCTGCGCCTGAGCAGCGGCTAAGTAGACACTTCCCATCCTAAGCTCTACCCGGGCGCGTCTTCCTGGCCCTTTTCCCCTTCCTTTCTTTTTAACCTTCCGCCGGGGACAGCTGGCTTTCTCTTAGCTGTCCGAAACAGCGTCTCTTGCGTTTTCGTGTTTCCTTCCTTCCCACCCAACATCCAAGCCTGGGCGAATTTCGGCTTAGCTTCTCGAGGTTCAAGTTAAGAACCGGAGGTTTCTTCCGCTTTCAGAAGTTCTTGCCAATGCAGTACAGATATCCTCCCTGCTTCTCTCCCCGCCCGCCGATCCACCCTCAATTTTCCGATGGTTACCTGACTGAAAGATGCTGTAATAGTTTGGAAACCAGTAGTGGGTTCGGTGGGATTAGCAGGAGCGCGAAAGTCCTAGCAACAGGTGTGTAAATTTCACTTCTCTCCTACCGGGTGCTGGATTCAGTCAGATGCTCAACCAGTACCTGTAGTTTACAAAATTAATTTCTGTTAACCCCCCCCCCTATCTAAAGAATAATTGTTTTCATGAGTTATCTGGGACAATAGTCCTTAAATTGTTTACAGTGGGAAAGCCTTAAAGATCACAAAATTACAGGCTTGGTTCTCCCCCCCCCCCTTTTTTTTTTTTTTTTGCCCTTGGAAAGAATCAAAAGATGGAGAGTAACAAAAAAAGATTAAATGATATTTTGTGCTGGAAAATATCTTTTTGAGCAGGTCAGTTCTTGTCTAATAACATGACTTTAATGTTTTTAAATTATGGTTCTAGCTTCATATATATATGCAGGGAAAATGTGTGAGATATTTTACTCTTGTCTACTTCAGGCTAAAGTTTTGCAATTTCTTTGGTGGACCATAAGTAAGTCAGAGGTTACTTATCTTAATCTCATTTATTTTTTTCTTAGTGTTGCACACTGTTTTCCAACAGGAAAAACCAATATAGTGCAATAAAAGGTGGAATGAACATAGATTTTGAGCTATGATAAATCTAGCTGCAACTGTGTGTTAAAGGGCTTGGAGTTTGCTTCTATAACCATCCTGTTCCGTAGCATAATATATCTTTATCATAGCCTTAATGCATGTCTGCTCACCTGACCTGTTTGGTTGCATTTTGTTGTGGTTGGTAGTTATAGGGCTTACAAAAAGTCAAGGTTTTAGCAAATATCAAAACCAATCTTAACAAGCATGAAGCCATTACAAATTGGTCAGGGTGTTGAGTTAGGAGTAGAAAATCTGCTGTCATGGGTATAATATCGGATCGGAATAAAAAATAGGATGGGAATAAAACAGTATACATCACCTTGAATTCCTTGGAAAATAGGGAGTAATATAAATGTACAAAATATAGAACAAGATGAAAAATATAGCTTCTTGCATTTAGAAATAGTTCTAAATAAAAATCATAAACAAAAATGTAAACATCTATTTATTTTGACATGTAAAATTTTAAAATGTTTGCTACTTTGGTGCTTCTAAGGTACTTTTAATAAAAGTTACATCACGTTTTGAGTTACTAATGTGTTCTATTCAAACAGAATTTACAGAAGGTTTAAATGAATGTATATAGGTAGTCCTCAACTTACAATTAAAATTGAGTCCAAAATTTCCATTGCTAAGCAAGACAGTTGTTAAGTGAATTTTGCCCCGTTTTTCAACCTTTCTTGCCATAGTTGTTAAGTGAATCACTGCAGTTAATAACACGATTGTTAAATGAATCTGACTTACCCATTGACTTTGTTTGTCAGAAGGTTGCAAAAGGTGATCACATGACCCCAGGACACTGCAACTCGTAAGTACATGCCAGTTGACAAATGTTTAAATTTTGATGACGTGACCATGGGGATTCTGCAACAGTCGTAAGTGTGGAAAACAGTCATAAATCATAGTTTTCTGTGCCATTGTAACTTTGAATGGTCACTACACAAATGGTCATAAGTCAAGGATTACCTATACTTTTATGCATTCATTTTTTGCTGCAAATGTTTATAAAAACATTGTAGTCTACTTAAATGTTTCTCAACCTTGACAGCTTGAAGAAGGGGGGACTTCAACTCCCAGAATTCCCCAGGCAGCTTGACAGTTGAAGTCCACACATCTGCAAGTTGTCAAGGTTAATAAATAGTGATATACAGTAGCACGAATTATTAAAATAAAAGATGGTGGGAAATAATAGCTACACATTTTCTTGACAATGATGTACATCTGGTCTTTATACGGTATTCTATGTCTTTGGCAATAGTCGAGCAGTGTTATCAAGAGATTGCAACATTGTGAGGTGGAGACAGTTGGTATCTTATCTTTTAACTGCTTCATATAGCAAGTTAGTAATGAACAGTTGTAAATCCTAGACTTGTAGTGCAGCATTTCAGCAAAAAACCCAAATCCTGTTTGTTTATTTAAGTTGGTTAACTTGCAAATTAATCCAACCTGATAAAGCAGAAGGAAACCAGACTTAACTGGACAAAAATATCAATGTTTGTCAGAGATGGGTTGCAATAAAATTAGGTTATATTCTAGTTCCCTATTGTCAGATCAAATTAGCATTTGATGGACGGTGGACTATTTCAAGATTTTCTTTGTTCTGTAAATTAAAGCAGCTATATTAGCTGCTATGGACATGGCTTTCTAATGTAATGGTGGGTTTTGTGTGTGTGTGCAAAGCCAAATGTAATGTTATAATTGCAGATCAGGTTCAACAGCCATCTTTCTATATTTGATTGTCACAATGATGATTGTCAACCATCTGCAAGATATCTTTGATATAGAGAATAAAATAGTGGAATTTAACCAGAAAGACCCAGGAATTAGATTCCCACTACTATGATGCTAACTATGGATATGGATTCTCCTTTTCCTCTTCTTAATTATAATTGTGGAGATGGTTTCAGTATTTTACGTCAGAAACTGTTGTGACATAAATTACACGATTTTGAAAGCAGAGCAGAAAGGGTTTCTGTATACTAGTTAAAAGCATAAATAGAGGGTGAAACATAATAATGACTACATATTTTCTCCCTGTAATTTTCTATCCTTTTAATACTTATCTGAGATGGTCAGGTTGACATCGGGATTTTTTTCTCTTTGCCTTTTGCTGAATTAGGTGGTGAAGCAATTTCAGATTTTCATATTTATTCCACTTTCCAGTATTGTTCTGCATCACAACATTTGAATACCTGCTTGCTGAAACAGTCTTGTTGCTACAAGTATGTAATCATGTACTTGTGATGAATATCAACCTTATGATTTGCATACATTTTTAGAGTAAAAGTGGCACAAATGTAGTGACAGCTTGAATCTTACAGAAGCTCTTTCCATGGCATCTCTCTTGCAGAAGCACAACCACATGGTTTGTACTAGGAATGTGCATGGTGGTATGCAATGTTTATCTATAGCTATGCATCTAAAAGGAATTTAATTCCTCAAGGGTCTGTTGGAAGGAAGGCAATAATTTTCATAGTTTACCAAAATAATTTAGCACATAATATTACATATTTGCTCATTCAAAACTCACGGGAGTTTGCACATAGAAATAAGAATGCTACTGTCCAAAACATAATCTAATAATTCCTGGAGGATTCTTTGTAAATAATTATAAAGTTATTACTCATTTTTGTAATTACTATCCACAATAGTGTAGAGTGGTTTAGAGCTGAAACAGTACATTCTTTAAAGTCCATAATATACGTGTAGAGTGTAGTGAAGGTATGGTATAGTGTGGTGTGGTGTGTGTGGTGTGTGGTAAGGTATGGTACAGTACAGTACAGTTGCTTGTGCGATTATTCTGGCCTGATAATTCTTTGATCTTGAAGTCTGAGATATGCACATCATTATTATAGAGTAACTGATAATGGGAACTGACAGTCCAAGAACATGTTTACATTGTTTATTATTTATTTATAATGTGGTACTTTAAGTGTAATAAAAACAAGTCCCTTTCTGAAGAGAAGGTAATCACCCTTGAGTCAAGCTCAGTTCCCAGTTATTACACAGGCACATCCATGTTGTTTTCTTAGCAACAGTATAGAAGGTTTTGCCACTGTATTCTTCCAGAATGTTTTTCTACTTCCCATTCTAGCCAAAAGCTCTGGAGGTATCTGAGAGGCTGTCATCCAAATACTAACACTTGTGATCCTGCTTTAGGTTTTTGGCATCAGCCACAAAAAAGATAGAACAGAGAATGGGGAGAGCATGAGGAAGAAAAAAAGATTTTTTTCTGCACTATAAGTATTCTTTATGGATAGTTCTTCAATTTCCTTACATATGTAATTTATAATTTTAATTGTTCCTCAATATATAGTATTGTGCTTTTAAATATTTTTTTGTAATGGCTTCTTACAATAATGGGAGATCGGAAAGGGTCTGTTTCAAACACAAACTTCAGTGATATTTGTTCATTGGAAACTAGAACAGGTAAAGTAAATAAGCAGAAAAATATTTGTACTTACCAAACTGTACTAAAAATTACCTCTTTAATAACTATATGTATAAAGATTCTTCTCTTAGTATATATAGTGACAATTCTTTTTCTAAATGTATCTGTTTAAACCATATTTTACATGAGATATAGCTTACTATGTCAATCAGCATGAGTGTTTAAGGAACAAAGGCAATATAATACTCAGATGTCTATTTACAACAAAATGTATTATCTACAATAGCCTATAAATACATTAATAACCAAAAATCAAATCATTTTCATAAAGAATGTATATTTAAAAAACATATAAAAATATCCAAATTTTATGTATTTCGTAGTAGCTAATACAGTATACATAAACGCTGTTCCCTGGTAAATGACCTTTGATTAGAAGTGAAGCATAGCTAATATAATGTTAGTATGTCAGTGTACACCATAATGTTTTATACTTTAAACAAGTGATTGAATAGATAGTATTTCTCAACCTGAGCAACTTTAAGATGTCTGAACTTAAACTCTCAGTGGGAAATCCTGGGAATTGATGTCTACATGTCTTAAAAGTTGCTGTGAAACACTGGAATAGATTGTGCCAGGATGAATTAGTCATGTTCTGACATCATTGGGAAGAGAAAAAATCCTCAAGACAAGCAGCTGACTCAATGACTTGCTTAATGAGGAAACACAAGCTGAATGCACTCATAATGAGGACTTGTAAGCCATAGATTATACATTACAGCTTTGGGTTCCCATAAACTCATTGAACTAAAATTGAAAAAAACAATTTAGCATGACATGAAAACTAGTAGTTAGATAGAACTAATTATAGGAACACAGATGGTTTCTGTTTGTTTATAGTTTCTTTCTCAGGTAGTTCCAGGTGGAAAAAACCATTGTGCCTTGTATAATGACATGGCAAGCTACTTTTACCAGCGAGTGATAGCTCATTAGTTCTCTCTGGCACACAAGAATGTCCAGGGATCTGACTAAGCCATAAATCTGGCTTGCTATCTGAATAGATGCTGTTCTTGGGTAAGTTGTTTTGTGACTGAAGGGAATGAAACTCAAGACAAATATGACTTCCCTTGCTGGAAAAAGATCTGGAAGTGATTGGTGGCTGAACTGGCAGTTTGTGATGATGGAAGGTGAAGAATCATAGAAAAGAGTTCAGAAGCAGATTTCTGAAAAAGGATGGCCCAAAGGGTGGTGCAAAGATTTAGATGGAAGTTGAGTGTAAACAGAATTACTCTGCAAGTCAAAATAACCAAAAGGACTGAAAGCAGAAGAAAACTGCTGGATAACACCTCTTCTAGTTATGTTGGATTTGGCTGTAATGGTGGAATATAAGGAAATATGATGTGAGAGAAAAGCCAGTGAGAGATTATCCTCTTCATCAAAACTTCATGAATTGTCAGCCATCACAAATGTAACTAAATGGCTATACCATTTTCTAACAAAGAGGAAATAAAGGATTTTGCTCAGATCAAGGTTGAAGATTACAAAGGTGTCACCGCAGCTTGTGTCTTAAAGTTTTCCAGAATTGAAACAGTAAAGTAACATTGTACAAATTATTCTACAGTGGGGCTTGACAATATTTCCCCTTTGAATAAAATTTTGAAAAAGGATATTTAAAGAACTCTCTGGCTGTTTAGAAAAAGCCAATCAAACAACCGATCACTCAGAGGTATAATAATCTTAAATTGTCCTACTAAAGGAAATAACTACATATTCTAAAACAATACAGATATCAAATTCAAGGAACAAAATGCCCAGTTCTTTCAAGACTTAAGTCCTGGTACCTAAAACAAAAGAAAACAGATTCAACTGATCACATCATGAGGAATTCTGGGAACCTTTAAAAATTCAAAATAATGATTAAACTGGAAGCTAGATTCTTCCTTGCATATCATTCCAGCCATTCAGCAGAGATCCTGAAGAAACTTCGACTAAAATTCCCAGGTATTCTAGTTCCTGAAGTATCAGGCCCACCACCCACTGGCGTGGAAAACTGCCATGGGCCAGATGGCCTCAATTCGCTAAGCCCAGCAGCACACAGGTTTCCTTCCTCCCCCCCATCTCAAGAAGTCTGGCCTTCTCCCCCACCCAGCATCCCAAGATGCCAGACCTTTACCCCCGACCACCACCACTGGCCTTCACTTAGCCCAATGGTTCTCAACCTTTTTAATGCCGCGACCCCCAACTGGTCGTAAGTCAAGGACTAAACCGGTCGTAAGTCAAGGACTAAACCGTCGTAAGTCGAGGACTACCCAACCGGTTGTAAGTCGAGGACTTTCCCTGCCCGGGAGCGCCGCACATGCGTGGTTCCGCCCCCTGCGCCGGCCGAGACGTAGCTGGCAAGCGGCAGAGACGGAGCAGGCCGACCACCAGCTGGCCCAGCCCAAGGGAGGTAAGGCACCCGCCGGAAGAGGGGAAAAAAATGGCGGGCAGCCTTGCTTGGCGACCCCTGTGAAATGGTCGATCGACCCCAAATGGGGTCGCGACCCATAGGTTGAGAACCGCTGACTTAGCCCCATCATGCCTGAGTCTACTTCGCTTTTCCTTTCTCTGCAGTTGCTGAAAGGCATACCTAGCCAATGTAAGGCTCAGCTAAAAAGCTAGTGAAGACAATTTTCCTCAGACCCAGAGAGACAATCTTTCTCAAAGCTGGCCAGGAACATGAAGTCAGCCAGCAAAGTGGTGGGTGGAGAGGGAGAAGGTGTGTGTGTGTCACTGGACCTAACTGGCAGAGGCCTTCCGGTATGTAGTAAATTTCCAGATGCCAGTGGGCCTACCCAGTCAAGGCCTCCTGGCCCACAGTAGCAGTGGTGGTGAGTTGCAGCCATCTCACAGTGATAAGGGCAGGCGCACTGCAAAGTGCTCGTTTTGATCACATGACCACAGGGGCATTTCAACAAATGAACTTCAGCCAGGTGTCATAAGTGCCTTCATTTAGCACAGTCATAATTTTGAACTATACAGTAAAAGAAAGGTCATACAAATGTTTCCAATGATACAGATACAATTCTTATTCTATATTCCCCTTTCAAAACTGATAAGAATAAAAAGAGGTACTGTTTTCTAGCATACCGTGCATTAGAGAATTAATTTTAATCATGTGTGACAAACTATGTTTCCATTTATTAGTTGAATATACTCTCCATATTATATCTTTAATGTTCCCTTCTCCTTTTAAAATGGTTCCTGAGCACTAAGATGGCAATGTGCTAAGATACAATTTATTTCTCTTTCCCTGACAGGTGTAGAATTAAAGTTTATAGACTTTGCTTGAAGAGAGCTAGTAAGCTGAACATTTAATTAAATTGCTTTTGCAATTTCTTTTATATTTAGGAAGATAGAATGCCTCCAGTTTAAGAAGCAGGCTTTCCCTTCTACTGCAACACATCTCAACTTTGGCTTCTGGGGAGGCTGTAATTGCACTACGTTACTGAATAAGGTTTCAAGTCAGAAACTATTCTCTCCTACTTTATGGCAACTCTTGCTGACACCCAATTCAGTTGGGAGATTCACAGATGTTTACATTCGAAATTCCATTGGATTTGTTCCTTAAAAAGTAATCTTTTTTAGGATTCTTATCACATTAAATTCAGTAAATCGGTATTTTTCTCAAAATTTGTTCATATGGTTGATAAAATCAAGAAGAAATAGAGCAAGATCAAGCAGCAGTTAAAAGAACAAAAAACTTTGAAGCAGATGGAAATTAATTGCAGCTTTAACTGCTTGAGATATAACAATAACGAAAGACTTGGTGTCATATTTCAGATACACTAGGCAGAATCTATTCAAAGAGCTTCTTGCTGACTCAGGATACAGGTTTCAAAATCTGATATTTCTGTCATTCTTTGGAGATCTGATTGAGATAACACTGTAAGCTGCTAGAATGACAACAAATCTGGACTATGTATGTAGCGCTACCTCCTCAGAGGCCGCCAATGCCCAGGCCCTCCCAGCCACGTCCCCCCTTGTCCAGCCTTGCAGCAATGTTCTTTAGAGATCGATGAGATGTCTTACAACCGGAACTCACGCAGCATTAATGGGTGGCAGGCTCTTCTTGTTGAAGCAGGACTTTCAGGCACGAACTTAACCAGTCCCAGTGGTTGATGCTCTGAAGATGTATATAACAGCTCAGGGCTGCTTTAGCAGCAGGAGTAACAGGCCCCTGAGCAATCGTTCAGAATCCGATGAAATGGGGGGGGGTAAACCCCGGCTCCAGATGGTAATAATAACAACGACGGCCAGTATGTTATGGCAATGGCTCATCCCCCAGGGCAACTCCCCCCACAATGTCCCAACACCTATGCCAGCAGCGATGGCCACAGTCCAAATGCCTCCAAAGTCCACAACAACAGTTGGCAGCAACAGTTGGCACCACCAGTCTCTCTCCTCCTGGTGCTTCTTCTCTAGGATTCTTCTTCAGGTTTCAGGATTCAAAACCACCCCCCTCCCTTACTCTTTATTATTAAAATCCGAGGCTAGAAACCCCAGCCAACTCCCTTACTTCACACTCTCGCT
>NW_015386658.1:627321-680572 GCF_001527695.2 Protobothrops mucrosquamatus | reverse complement strand
CTGCCCCGTACAAATAATCCCTCAACTTATCCACCACCGCCCACTTGAGTGCCAAAAATTCCAGCTTATGAGTGGGATAATTTTTTCCCCCAGGGGTTAGACCCCTACTGATATATGCAATGGGCTTTAAACGTTGATCATGCTCCTGATATAATACTCCCCCAAGACCATCCCGACTGGCATCTACATGTAGTTCATATGGCCGATTGGGGTCGGCATAAGCTAAGACTGGGGTATTTGTGAGCCTCTGCTTCAGCTGATCAAAAGCCTGTTCACAACGCTCAGTCCATTCTGCCTGAATGGATTCTCGTGACTTCCTGGGTCCCCTAATTTTATGGGTTGGATTCGAATGGCCCACTGTATCCTCTACCTGCTCATTTTTTAATAACGCATTAAGCGGACGAGCTATCTTAGCAAACCCTTTCACAAATCTCCGATAGTATGAACAAAACCCCAGAAACGATCGCAATTCAGCAACACTCTGAGGCCTGGGCCAAGAAACCACGGCCTCAAGCTTAGCGGGATCCGTTGCCACTCCCTCGGCTGAGACGACATGCCCTAAATGATGTCATCTAGATAAACCAACACCTCTATCAGGTTCATGTCCCCTACTGTCCGTTCCATAAGCCTTTGAAAAGTTGCTGGAGCCCCTGACAACCCTTGGGGCATTCGATTGAACTCATAAAATCCAAGTGGACAGATGAATGCTGTTTTCTCCCTATCCTCGGGGTGCATGGGGATCTGATGGTAGCCACTCCTTAAATCTAACACGCTGAACCACTTTGCCCCTGACAAACACTGCAGAGCATCCTCTATCCGAGGAGTTTTATACTGGTCGGGGATGGTCCTCCGATTAAGGGTACGATAATCTATACACATGGAATCCCAGGGTAAGAAGAAAGCCTGGTGGTGATATCCTCTTCGTATTCCCGAAGCTCTGAGGGATTACTGGGGTCAGGAAAAATTGAGACGATCCACGAGGGCTTCTAGTAGATTTAGTGAGTTCCCCTAGGTGGCCCTGGAATAGGGAGTCAGCCTAAAGTACGACCCGTGAGAATCGCGTCGGGTGTAGTTTTAGATCTCTCGAGAATAAATGCCTCCACTTCCAGAGCTGCTCCCTCACTCTCTCTCGCCACTCAAGAGGAAGCTGAGTATTCCCGGGATAAAACTGGTCCATCGAGACCTCTCCCTCCTTCTCTCCATCCAGAGACTCAATTGGAGTGACTGGGCTCACCTGCCCCAACAACATCCGATCCTTCAGTCGCACAGGGAGACCTGTGATATTCCGAACTCCGACCAAGATTCGTCCCTTTTCCCGCTTCAACACCCGCGTGGGGATTACCTCTGGGATCAATTCCACTCCACCATTCTGTCCCTGCGGGCCAGTTTCCAGGATGAGATACGGCCCAGGCTACTCCCAATCTAACTTAACAGACGCCCTCAAGCACACCACCTCCCCAGGTTGTATTACCCTCTTTTTCTTATCGAATTTCCATAACCGTCCCACTCCCTCTACAGGGGCCTGCTGCTCCCGCACTATACCCTGACATACTGTCTGCAGCGCAGGGTGAACATCCCTCACTATTGGATCATTTCCCAATGGAATGACTGGGGTAAGCAACCGCCTAACTAAACTGGTGTTAGTCCCTACAATCAGTGAGCCCTGGCTAACGCCCGGAGGGCGAGCACATATGATAGCCAAAGTATCCAAGGTCTCCGTATGCCCAGCAACAGAGGGTCCAAACGTCAGCCGTACAGGCAAACATCCAGATCTGTCTTTTAGAAATACCAAGAATTTCATCAAACTTGTCTCATTATCAGACAAGGAATAAGGACTTTGTATCATGCAGTTTTTGGCATATTCTTAGAAATTGATGTCATCCTGAAAATAATGTTAATTGTCTCAAACAAGCCTTTAGCCATTTAGAGGTAGTTTTACAATACTCTACTCAGAAATGATGTATTAGTTTGGAAGGTCCTCTCCAAGAGAAGACGAAAAGACAGAAGAAAATAAAAGTTTATTTATGGGTGTTAGGGATAGTTGGGAGAGAAAAGGAAAAAGGTTTATCTGAATATGATTAAATAATGAGTTATTTCTGTGGTGTTGAATGGGTATTTGGATATTTTTTTGAAAATATCTAATGAGGTAATAGATTAGTTTTTGACATCTAAATAAGGGGTGCTTTGGTATAACTTAATAGCTTTTATTTTCTTTTTTTGTAATGTCTAATTGTTTTATTGGATCTGTGCTTATTTATAAGGAGAGAAAAGATTTAAAAATGAGTTTATAGAAAATAGAGTGAGGTATGGAATGAAAAAATATCTTCTTGTATTATAAGAGACAGCAATGAGTTGTTAATGAAGTTAACATTTGGACTTTGCAACAAACTAAGAGAAATGTAATTCTGATTTTGGGATTTGATCATTGAATTATATCTGTAAAGAGCTACCAGAAACAACAACATATATATTTTAATCTTGATCAAATAAATCCACTTTATATTCTTTCTGTTTACGATTTTAAAACTTGATTTTTAATCTTTTCAAATAATGTCCCACAAGTTTTCTTATCGTTTTCTCTGTCTCCTCTCAGAAACTCCTTCACTGATTTAACATGTCTATTTTGTACATCCAAGATAAGAAAGCTATTCAAGTCATTTTTCTGATTTATTATTTGTATGTCACCTTTCATTATTAAGACAATAGCCAGTTTCATTTGCCTTCTTCATGAGTTTCATTTGTATTTCCAATATGGCATCTTTTTCCATATTAGCTTTGTAGTCGGCATTTTTAAATCCATTTTCAGATCCATATTCAAATCAGTTTTGGTCTGTTTTGTGCAGTAAAAGCTGTTCCTCTTCTGTAGTTATAAAAGGTTTTTTTTAATGGGTTAGAAAAGTTGCTTGGATTTAATTGTCTGATTGTTCTATGATATAGCACAGACATGTCAAACTTGCGGCGTCACGTGACGTCACGTGACTTTTTCCCCATTGCCGGCAATGGGGTAGACGTGGTTTTGGAGTGACGGATCCGGCCCACGGGCCGGCAGTTTGACATGCCTGATATAGCAAATAAAGAAGCATTGGATTATTAAGCTTCCTAGCACCTGGTTAAATTAGATGTGCTCTATCTATGACTATCTTAATGCTCAACAAACAATGTTTTGAATATTTCAGGAAAAATTGATTAAAATTGTCTACCCCCTCAGAAATAATTTCCTTGGCATGTGGGATGTAAATAAAAATTATTTACATTTAGCTAAATCTTCCATGTTCTTTTCTAGTACTGGATGAATGAATACACTTCCTCCCTTGGAATTGGAGTATTTCACTCAGGAATTGAGATATATGGCAGAGGTATGTACCTTACTTTAGCCTTATATTTTTTTTACTAAAAGGAATAATTAAAATGGAACTTCTAGTGTGTGGTTAGTGGGGAGATTTGAAGGAGCAGAACATCAGTTTCTAAAATTGAATTTATCACAATCTAGCTTTCCCAGTTGGATTTGTTAAGCGAAGTGCAAGGAGAAGACTTGGGCTTCCTGGGCATGGTGGGGCAGAGAGAGAACCTAGGTTTTCCACCACACCCAAGAGACTTGGGCCTTTTCCCCACCCCACCCTGTCTGGAAGGCTTGGGCTCACGCCATGCCCCATTATGCCTAGGTTGACTTACCATTCCATGGAAGAGGGGGGAAAGCCATGGTGGCGCAGTGGTTAGACTTCAGTATTGCAGGCTAACGCTGCCCACTGCCAAGAGTTTGGTTGTGACCGGCTAAAGATTGACTCAGCCTTCCATCCTTCTAAGGTTGGTAAAATGAGGATCCAGATTGTTGGGGGCAATATGCTGTCTCTGTAAACCACTTAGAGAATGATATAAAGTACTATGAAGCGTTTTATAAGTATAATTGCTATTGCTATTGCTTTCCATTGTTTTGCAGCTGGTGAGCTGAGGCCAGCCCACTTCATCCTGCAAACAGGCCCCATTCCCGTCATTGTTAGCACGATTTGGAGAAGGGGCCTTCTGAATGATCATGAGAACAATGGTGTTCAGAGGAGAAATCCCTTGACACATTAGAGGAATGGATCTCAAGTCTGGTGAAAACTCTTAACAAATTCCATCATTCTGGAAGGCTCAGAATGCTGATTTTTGCTAGCATTTTCCTCTCCAGTGGGGCAGAAACAATAGCAGAACAGACAAATCCAACATCTATTCTGCTTACAATTTCCTTATCTGCTTTCTCATTGATTTTCTGGAGAGGCTAGCAGAGAAGATTGTAAATGGCAATCAGATGATACAGGGTGCTTTAGCAACTGGTCGTAAATGTGAACAGGTGACCAAGCATCTGAAATATGTTCATATGACCAGGGGAGCATGGCACATTTACGACAGCCAAAACTGTAATAATTCTGATTTTTTATTCATAATTTATACATAAAGATACTTTGTTTGTTTATAGTTCATCTTTCTTAACCACCTGTCTCCCTTGGAGGAGGGAGATTTACTTGGTATAAATAGCATTTGCCTTGCTATCTTTCAACCTAATATTCCCAACTAAAATATAAATCTTGCATATTATAAGTACCAAGTCTTATGGTTTGTCTAGATTTTGTATATGATAGTACATCAGTTTTAAGCATGACTGGTAAATTATTTATATAGGGAAGACAACCATTATTAACAACTAAGGATAATATCTTGAATTTGTCTTTCAGAATTTGCTTATGGTGGTCATCCATATCCTTTTTCTGGAATATTTGAAATTTTACCAGGCAATGCATCTGAATTAGGAGAAACATTTAAATTCAAGTAAGCAATTTTCATTAGTGTGTTCTCAAATTTATGATCAAATACAAAAGTAGCTGCCCATCTCCTGTTAATAAAAGGAGCCAATTTTAATCCTTATTTAGAATAGAAAAATACTAATTGTTGTGCTGTCTTATAAAAAGCTCTTCCCGTAATTGTTATAGATAAAAAGTATGCCTACACAAGTAAGCTGATGTGCCTATATATAAAAGCATAATTGTAAAAAAGCAATATTGTAAAATGTTAATTGAACATGAAGTTCAAAAAGTTAATATGTTTTAAATGAAGGTTGGTTTCCAGAAGTGTATCTGTGTTCTCAAAAGAGAATGGAAATGGAAAAAAACTCTTGTCTGAATTGCAAGAATCCTTTAATTTTCAGTCTTTTATTTCAGAGAAGCTGTTGTTCTTGGAAGTACTGACTTCATGGAGGAAGATGTAGAAAAAATTATAGAAGAACTTGGAAAAGAATTTAAGGGAAATGCTTATCATTTAATGCACAAAAACTGCAATCACTTTTCTTCATCTTTATCAGAGGCAAGTTTAATTTGTATAGGAGCCATTATTTTAAAAAGTAACTTTTGCATATCTTATAGACTCCTTAAGTTACCCGTGTTTCTAGTTTGCACTTGGCAAAGATAAAATATTCAATTTGCATCTCTAGAGAGATCAGTTAAGCTATCAAAGAATTATTTCATGAACACATAATCAGTTTGCTTTCTCAGACACTACTGAGGACAGTGTGGGATTTGTGCTATATATTGAAAACAATGCATAAGGAGAAAATAATAATGGAAACAGCATTGGTGACCTATATGTTTATTGTACTATTTTTTATCAGTATTACTGAAACTTTTATTAATGGACCTCCATTTCCCAGATATTTGGATGCAGTAGACCAAATTTCCATTTAGGCATCACTTTAAAATAACAGACAAGTCTGGCACATCTAATATTCTCTGAAGTGGTGTTAAAGTGACTAAAGTGATGTTAATACATGACTATTTATGGCATTTGGGGTATTATTACGACATGATACACATTACCCTCAATACATATAAGTGAAGTTTCATTGTACTTACGTTCTAATTAGTCTTTTTGGGGAAAAATTGGATGCAGAGTACACATACAATTTCAGAATTGTCAAAATTACTTCTGTCTGAAAATTAGATTTATAACTTAAATCAGATGTGTCAAACTCGTAACGTCACGTGACGTCGCGCAGTGTACGGAACGGTTTTGCCGGGCCAGCAGTTTGACACCCCTGACTTAAATTATCAGTCTGGCAGGCAATATTAGTAGAAATTTATCTTGTGCTGCATACTTGAATATTTCAATTGAGAAAGAGAAATTATTGATTTCAGATAGGAGCCCACATATAATTTAAAAAATGATTAACTTGTTAATTCCCTTTAGATTCTCTGTGGAAGAGAGATTCCTCGCTGGGTCAATCGTCTTGCCTATTTCAGTTCCTGTATTCCTTTTCTCCAGAGTTGTCTACCAAAAGAATGGCTTACACCTGCTGCCCTTCAGTCTAGTGTAAGTCAAGAGCTTCAGGAAGTCCTAGAAGAAGCAGAAGATGCTGCAACATCAGCTTCTCTGCCAAGTTCAGCATCAGGAGCGAGAACTGGCCATCATGCTAAAATATAGGTTTAATCCAAAGTTCTGTTATTTTGGAAGCTTTTTCAATAACTGGCTTCCCTTATACAATAGTAAATAGACATTTTATGGTGTCTTTGGTTTGCAATTAGAGAACTAATTCAAACCCATGGTGTTCTGCTCAGGATTTTACATGTAGTGGAAAAGTGTCTTGATGAAATGGAAAGAACTCGAGAAGAACTCAAATGCAATCTTCATTTTAATCTAATCAAATCACTTGGACTAATTGAGCAGAAGTTAAACTGTTTACAGTATTGTGTGCTGCTGTTTACAAATCCCCGAGGGATATCAGCCATTAAAAGAAAATGAATAAATTCAGTACAGCCTGCATAACTTCATCAACATCAGTGGAAGTACAGTAATGGTCAATGTTCCTTGCTACTGACTTGGAATAGAATAGGTTAGAGTATGCCTCTTCCAACTCTTGTTGGTATACAAGGAACTAGTGAATACTATGTGTAAACAGGGTACAGAATTATCAATACAAAGAATTTTGTTTAAGAAAGAAAGTCTTACTATTTAGCAGAAATGTTCCTAAAATGTACCTTCTATGTCATTTTTTTTCAATACAATGAGCAAATTTATATTTTATTACAAATATAAGTGCATTCTTTTGGGTGATAAATTGCAGTCATTTTATTTCAATTGCCTCATGCTTTTATCTGATTTGTAGATATGAAAAATCATTCTGAAATTTTCAGATAATAGTGCCTGTTTCACATATCATTTAAAATCTGAACTTATAAGATGAATACAGATAGAACAGATAAACTACAGATTCATATAAACTTGTGGACAACTTAATTTAGAACATGGTAAATAATAGGTCATTTGGAAACAAAATGTGGATTATCCACAGATGTAAAGTATTGTTAAATAGAATTCCAATTTAGAAACTCCAAGAGAAGTGACAGTTGTAATTGCCTTTCTCAGCAGCCAGATTCAAACAAAGAAACCAAATGCTTTATCCAGCTCACTGTGGTTTTTGCCGAATCAATGAGTGTTTTAGATGAATAAGTTACAGACATTTTTGTGCCATTAAATAGCAATATATACTGTGTGAACTACAAAAAAAATCAGTTACAAAAAATTTAGAGGAATGTCTTCTATTCAACGTGTTCTGTTGACATGATTTCACTGGGGTAGGGATTAACAATAGTACTGGCATCTAATTGAAATTGGGTTCAGATTTTTCTAAGAACCTTCCAAATATATGGAAAGGAATGAACTGGAAGCTGTGTTTAGACCAAGTCTTTCCAAGGCTTGCATTAGTGAAGAACATGAATTCTTGCTTGTTATTTTGACAGGCTTGCTATTATTACTTGTCTTAATTGAGAATAGCTCAATTAAGCTATTAGCTGTTCTTCTAATAACATCATTTTATGCTCCTTTGTGGATATGTTTACTATTGCAAACAATACTCAGGTATGTAACATCATCCTGGTGGAAGTAAAAAAAATCATCTAAAATGAGTATTACAATATTACATATTGTAGCCAGTCCTTTTAATAAGCAAATAAATTGTCTTACTATGTTTATGAGTTAACCAGAGTAACTTTTACTGGTTAATTTCAAATATATCTAATGTTTAAGTCCCATACTCTGTGTTCTTTAACCAATAATCTAAATTGGGTTTCTGAGAACATACTTTTAAAATCATAGAATGTTTCTCTGAAAATTGAGAATGGGATAATTTGGGTTTTCAACTAATATGGAAAAAAGATTTCCTAGTGTGGGTCTTGACATGTTAACAAAGTAAACTCTGCTCCTAATTATCCATATGCTGATGGGTAGCAATTTCTCCACTCCTTTCAAGGAAGGGTGATGCACGTATTTCTTGACATTATTTACCAGTGCCATGAAATTTTACCCATCCAGAGCTGCTGGAACTAGCTTTATCTCCATCAAATTTCTATAAAGTAACTGGCTTTATTATTAATTACATAATTATTTGATATTTTGTGTCTTTATGGTTGTCCACAACTACAGCATGTAAGGCAGGCATGTCAAACTCGCAACGTCACGTGACGTCGCACAACGTATCGGGCCGATTTTGCCATTGCCGGCAATGGGGTGGGCGTGGCTTCCACGTGATGCGTCCGGCCCGCGGGCCAGCAGTTTGACACCCCTGAGTAAAGAATGCAAGGAAATACATGGCATACTAAGTAGAAGCAATTCTTTAATAACATGGTGGTTTATTCTGATTTTATTGAACTTTTCTATTATACATATTGTGGAATTTTATAGTGACTGTATGTCCACTAACAGCTGAACTCTGAAGCTGCTATAATATCTTAGGGAATGATGGGAGTTCTATAACTTATCACGTGTGCTATATCAATTCTACACTTGATTTCTTGAACAACCTGCCAAAATCTGCTTTCCTAACTAGCAACAGTTGAAGGTATGTTTCACCAGCATTACTACTCAGCAGGGAATGCACTTCTCCCAGTTAGCCATAGTGTGCATTAAAAACACTTTCTACCTATAATACTGGATATCTCAACCTTAAAGAAAAACGGGTAGAATAAATACATTTTGGGTTCTCTGATCTGCCCAATTTCTATTTTGTTTCTTATCAAAGAGAATACTGTAGCTGTTTGGTGTTTTGTCTTATTAAAGCCATTTTTAAGATACCATTCATATTTAAGATCAAAAATTAATTGCCAACAAATGTCAGACTACACTAGTTAACTGGATGGTTTCAGTATAAAAATATGGTGAGGTTCTTCTTGAATACATGCAATACAACTCTGTTAACAACTGATGTTCACTTTTAGGTGGTTAGTTTTCACCAACACATTTTTGTAAACTAAAGATAGGTTTACTGTAATGCATAGTATTTGTATGAAATAGCAGAAGATGTTGACTTTTGTTACATTGTCATGTTTGACTATTATAAACTTGAATCCATTAATTTATTAAAAAAAGTGTTTTTTATTAAAATATGTGGTTTGATCTTGTCAATTTTAGTGTATCTTTTCAACCATTTTTCACTATTGTAAATTTATTTTTACATTTACACAAGTCAAAATATTGGTATGCTAGAATAAATAAATATTTTCCTTAGCAATAGTGGCAGAATTAAATCAGATAAATAATGAGAAAATAAAATTAAGGATCCTTAGGCCAAGTCTGTTGTAAGACATCTCATGGAGACTTGACAGAAATGACAAAAACTGTATGCTATTAAATCCTCTGACATTCAAGAAGGCACACAAACTCCAGATTATACATATACATACTGTATATACATATACATACATACATACATACATACATACATACATATATCCAAATTTCTTTTTTCTGACAGAGAGTAAAGAATTAAATTGGGAGACTAAGATGGACCATTTCTGGCTTTTTTGCCTTCATCAGTTAGCCATACCCTTTTTATGGGATTCGAACCTGGGAAGTTATACATACTAGGCAGTGATTTAGCCACTGAGCCACAGGTTCTCTTCCCCTCTTTGCCAGCAGAGTCAAGGNGTCTGATTGTGAACACCTTGACATTTTCAACTGCCATACTGCAGTTTTACTCTTTTTACAATATCTCTTGCCTTGCCGCCCCCAACTAGGGGCATAGAGCAGGCTCAAGTCGCAACTGCGAAATATTTTTATATCCAAATTTCTTTTTTCTGACAGAGAGTAAAGAATTAAATTGGGAGACTAAGATGGACCATTTCTGACTTTTTTGCCTTCATCAGTTAGCCATACCCTTTTCACCGATCTGTCTGAACTCCCTATAATTACTCCCTTGACTCTGCTGGCAAAGAGGGGAAGAGAACCTGTGGCTCAGTGGCTAAATCACTGCCTAGTATGTATAACTTCCCAGGTTCGAATCCCATAAAAAGGGTATGGCTAACTGATGAAGGCACAAAGCTAAAAGCACAAGCCTGATGATGATGAATGTGATTTCATCATTTTTCTTCCATTTGAAAATCAATGAAACAAGTGAGCCAATCCACACTAGACTTAAATACATTCCACCAGACTAAACAGGAAAAAGCATGAAATCCAGAAGTTATTTTTAGCCATTATTGTGCCTCAATGAGAAATGGAAATAAGATAGCATAATTATGGTTAAATCTAGACACAGGCTTAAACAACCTCTGTGAAACTACATTAGCCAGTAAGGCTCTGAAGACCTATCTGTTTCCCAAGGGATTCAGGCTAGGCGATTACCTTGGGGAGAGAGGCAGAAGGTGTGGTTTTAATTAGGGCATCATGAATTATATATTTATATATATATAAAATCACATGGAAGGAAAGCTCTTAAAATCCATTGGCACTGGTTAACAGCATTTATTTAGTTGTCTGTGATGCTATGTAGGTGCCAGCACTACTAGAAGATCAGAACAGAAAATCATCTCCAAAGAAAGAACAGAACTATTAATAGAATTATTTTATTGACAGGATATAACAGTGATGGCGAGCCTTTTAGAGACTGAGTGCCCAAACTGCAACCCAAAACCCACTTATGCATCATCGAGTGCAGGGTGGGTGTGGCCCATTGGGTGGGCGTGGCTGCGGTGGTAACAGCAGACTGGGTGGGACTAAAAAGTTCAATCAATTCCAACTTTGCAAGATCTTTTTTTTCCCCGCGAGAAGTTGAAATTGACTGATTGAACTTTTTTTTTTTTTACACGGCAGCGGAGGCCTAAAGCAAAAAGGTTTTATAAAACCCAGCTGAAGGCCTAGGACTGGGGCGACGGCGCGTGTGCCCATAGAGAGGGAGCTGAGTGCTGCTTCTGGCACCCGTGCCATAGGTTCGCCACCAGTGGGATATAACAACAGAACCTTGCAAAGATGACTGAACTATAAGAACTAGAGAAGTACAGCGCAGTGAATCAGAAAGGCATTTGCCTGAATTGCTTCTGAATATTATCTAGCTTCCCAGGGCTTAAAGAATATTTCACCCCTCTTTGCCTGGATAATGGTTCTTGCATATTTCCATCATGATTACTTCCCTTATTTTCAACACATAGGTTTGTGCTCATTGTGAGACAGTATAGCTATTTATTCAGGTTGTTTACCATACTAATTATTGGTAGTTTACAGTATAAGACAAAACCAAACACAAATGTTAAAGAACAATGAAAACTCTTTTAAAGGGAGATATAGCCAATATATGCCTCAATTTGGAAGAGATCATATTCCAAAGAACAAAAGCACAAAGGAATGATTCCACACCCACCATCCACCACCACCACCATTAGATAGGTTTGGAACAACCGCAATCCTTACATGGTCTTAGTAATATGGATGGCTCCCACAGAAAGGCATTATCTCCGCGTAGATTAGGCTAAACCTATATAACTTTTTAAAGGTAATAGCCAGCACTTGGTATTTCATCAAGCAATGAATTGGCACCCACTCTAATACACAATTTAATTTTGTAAATATAGAAAGGATACATGTCACTATATGCTTTACATTCCAATATGACTAAAGTTTGCTATAATAGGTACAGATGACAATCTGTATTAGTATTTCATTTGCCATGTTTTTGTATAGCAACTATTATAGTTATAACATGCATAACATCAGTGTAGAAAGAGACATTTTGGAAATCTGTTATAACAGATGTAGTATACAAATTATACTAATTAGCCTCCACAGATGATGGCAAAGAACAGGTTAGGTGATGGATTTGATTTGATAAGTTTTCATAACTTTGCTGAAATCATGAAAATTTTCATGATTTTATACATCTTAGGGTGCTGTCCTATTCAGTTAAAGAGAAATGCTAAAAAAACCTGTTAAATGTCCAGAATAAAGACCTAAGGTTATTGAAGTTACATCTGTGCCATCAGCTAGGATCCCTACCAGCAAATATCCAATTGAATGTGGAATTATTCAGGTATACTCTGATGAATATTCCTTTCTTGCAGAAATGCACAATCTGTATTTCTGAGCTGACATATGAAGTAATTCAAACAATAGTGNACAATAGTGATGTCATCTGCTTCCATAGAAACAGAATACTACTCATTCTTAGAACTTCACACACGCTGTATGTATCTGTGTATGCAATGTCTTGATCCATGAATATGTGCCAAATTCATTAACAGAAACAAGGTTAGTAAATTTTAACAATGTATAAATGTTAAGGCTTTTATTGATTAAAATTAATAATATTTTCTTGTTCTTAGAACTTGAAAGCCATAAACATTGAGAGGCCTTTTGAAGGATGACTGAATTTGTTAATCTACTAGAGCTGTCAGAAAAACTACCTCAAATAACAGCAAACATCAAAAAACTGAATGACAGATTCATGGCTTTCCTAAACATTGAAACAAAAATGCAAAGAGCAAAAACTACAAAATTAACTACAACATTAACCAATACTTGCAGCTACAGGAATTTAAAAACATTATTTAGAAGTAAAAAACAGCATGGGAAATACAAGACTGTGAAAAACAAACCTTGCAATAAAGCTAAGAAAGAGAGAAGCAAAGGCAAAATTGCATCTTTCTTAGGACTGTTTAAGAAGCTGAGCTCCTGGAGGATCAGACATAAACAAACAATTGATGAAGATCAGGAACTGATTCCACTAGATCTATTTGATATTTCTCATGAGATAATACAAGTTACCTGATATTCTGTTTGTCTTTCTAATTTAATGTTATAAACATTTTGATTTTTTTTAAAAAAAATTATTAATCTGAATGCATGTCTTTAATTTATTCAGTACATTTATATTATGCAGAACATTTTCAGCTACTACTTGAACTGATATATGTAAGCTATCATATTTAAGTACAGTATTCATTTGAGGTCATTCATCTCTAAATAACAAGTGTCTATAATAAACAATTAGATACAACTAGGGTCCTATCTTGTTTGTGTGTGTGTGTGTGCTGCCAAAGATAATTGGGTGTCTGTTGCTGGGAAAAGAACCGGATAGTCTAACCTAGCAAAACATTTTAAAGTTGAATCGGTCATCCACTCCCTTTAAAAATACTGTCACTTGGCTAAATCTGTAATATGGGTTCTCCAGCTATGCTTCACTCCAATATAATCTTGTTTTCCTTCTCCTTTTATATTCCATCTCTTTTCTCAGTAAATCTATAAGCTCACAATCAGGCTTTGTTTTTCTTGCTTTATCATTACACAGCACCTATTTAAAGATGTAACAATAAGCTTTTATATAATTACCATGAATTTATTGTGATAACACTGATCCATCAGCACATACATTTTGAACAAATTATCTACATTCAGCACAAATCTACATACAGCACAAATTATCTGCATTCCATTCATGTACTCATAGTACTATTCCTGAATATTCATGTACTAATGTAGTACTCCCTAGCAAGTATTAAGCACTTAGAATTTTGGTTGCACTATGCAGAATATGGTTCTGCAAATATAAGAACACACTATCAACACTTTTATAGTTATATTAATTGCTTATTAAATCTGAGGCTATTTTATGAAACTATCGTATACCTGCTTTCCAAATCTTTTGAGAAGTAAATTCCATTGTGTGGCTTACTCCCTGGTAAAGATGTTTAGGATTGCAGAGCTTTTCCCTTAACGTTATAAGCGGGATTATGTCTTTTAAAATGTTTTAACTTTGCTGCACTTTTTATTTCTTTGAATTATCTTAGGAATATTTTCTTACTCTTCTTGCAAACCATGTCTATGGATATTTTATTTTGCAAATGATTATCTGTACATTAATTTAAAATATAGCTAGTACTAACTATAACTAAGAGATGGGTGAGACTAGAGTTAACTTTTTCTTAATTTGCTTTTCAAATAATATGAACTTGCTTTATATACTCTTTCACCTTCCCCACTCTATCCGTACAAAGTAAATCTATGTACTTTTAAGCATTAAAAAAACTCATACTACTGTAATCATGGTAATATAAACTGGTAATAACCACCAGATGGCAGATGGACCTATATCTTATAATTGAATTATACACACTTCCTACAAATGTCAGGAATTCTTATCAAACAGTTATTTTCATTAATTTTCTGTAAGTTTGTACAAGTTATGCATAAAATGTTATCATTAAGGTATCTGCCTATAACATTTTATCATATACATATTTTAATTAATTATATCCAATATCACATCACCTCCTGATGTGGCTTTTAGTATCTTATTCTGGTATTTGGAGACTGAAGGCAGACTGAAGTTGAACTCAAAGATGTAGATTGTGTTTTATCAACACCAGTGTCATCTCTGGATGGGCTTGCACTGCTCTAAAGAACAAGTTTGCAGGGGATCTTTGGCTTATGTTTTATGTTTAATATACTATACATATTTTAATTCTTCATACCTTGGACCTTGCCAAGATTTTGGTGCACTGCCACTCAGAGACTGCTTTCAGGGGTTTTTCCCCTCAGCCAAAGCCCAATCCAGCCCTTCCTAGCATCGAGGCCAGGCATACCTCATCATCAGCAGAACAAGAAAAGGGTGAAGGTGAGGTGAGGCAGTGAAGCGCAGGGTGACAGGGATCTCAGAGTGCAGGGTAGCGAGAGCATTTGTGGCTGGGCCTGGGCTGGGGCAACTGCAATTTCCCCAGAGCCTGCTTGCCACCCTGCAGGGTAAGGTACAAGGCTGCTAAAGGGCAAAGATGGAGATGGGAGGGGGGAGCTTTGGAATGGCCCTGCAGATGGAAGTGTGGGCAAGCTGCCAAGATCCAAATTTTGATCATGTGACCACAGGGATGCTGCAATGGCCATAAATCCATTTTTTAGCACCGTTGTAGCTTCAAATGGTCACTGAACAAATGGTTGTAAGTCAAGGACTACCAGTATAAGACATTTTCTCTCCCCTACCTTCTCTCAACTTACTTGCAGTGCCTTGAACGTACAAAAAAATTACTTGCTATTTTGTGACATTTTTGTTAGTCATAATGAAAATGGTCTTACTACTGTAGGAGGAAGAATCCAGAGAAAGAAATATTTTGGGAAATATTAAAAAGGCAGAATATATTTCCCCAAAGGATTTTAAAGGCAGAAACCAACCCCCTTCCCCAAGTCTCTCTGTCCAACAGAAACCAGGTCTGCAGAAATACAGATGTGATAATCTTGTCAGAAAGATTGGAGCCAGGAAGCTTGGATTAGAAAGATAAAGATCCCTAGAATCAACAACCCCTCACACCAAAAAAATCCAACAGTCATCAGCCACGCCCCAGGGAAGCAGGATATGACCTTTGGGATATAATAAGATTAACCCACCACCATCAGAATACCAGAAAAGCACACTCAGACTCAGGCCAAAGTTCATGCCACAGGAACAACTTTCCCATCAAAAGCTCAAGAAGGTATAAAAACTCACCACTCCCTACTATACGTGGTCAGTTTTTCCCAGAGCCATCTTTTTGTCTGGCTCTCCTCTTCAATAAAATGCAACCGTCTTTCTAAAGCAGTCTCCATTTTGATTATTCCTGGCTTGGACTGGACCCTGGTGAAGATTTTTCCTTCAACACTACGGATATCTAAAATGTAATGCATTTATAGATAGCTGGAAACTGGATATAGATAAGCACTGAACGTTTTGGGAAGAGGAATTTTGAAAAGGTTCGCAAAAGACTTCAATTATCTCCACGTGACTTTTATAAAAATATTGTAATATATTCAGGCAGCATAACCTTTACCCAAGGATTTTAGAATGCAATACAAAATGGGGTATTCTTCCATTGTCTTCATAACTATTCTTTGCAGCAGGCCAAACTGTGAAAGTTATAGAATTATGAACGTGGCTCATCCTAGTCCGATATTTTAATCCAGCCTTCCCTGCACTACACTTCCAATTTTCAAGCCCGAAAGTCTATTATTCCCATAAACTCGTTACTGAGTTTCTCTAGTCATTTTATTAGAGTAAGCAACAGGGGCCTATTTAGGTGTTTTTACTTTAAAAAGATGTATATAAAAAAGATTTAACCAAGATAAAACCCAGTCGCCAAACGTTTGCACTATTAAGATTTCTTCCCAGCTTAGCTTTCGAAATATATATATTCGCTCGCTGTCCTGCGAAAACCGTTGTCATGAAAATGCATAGGACATGGGGAACATTCAGTATACCTTACGTCCTAATGCGTTCAAGAGCATTTACTCTATATAGCTATATAGCTCTCCCCCCACCCCATCCCCCAAAGCGTGCCTCATGCTTAACTTCCCCGCTCCTCTCCCATTTCCTATTATGCCGTTTTCCCGCCCTCTTCCAGCTCAGAGAAGGGAACACCACACAGCCGCGCGCCTGGCGCGCGCGCGCGCGCATGCAAACGACGCCCGCGCGCTGCTCCGTGACCCATCTCACTGAACAAAGGATTCCTGTTCGCAATCTCTAGACCTAAAATGGCGTCAGTTCAATCTCCCAACACCATAGAGATAAAGGAGAGGCCGAGTCAGGAAAAAAAGGCGGACGGGAAAGGCGAGTGGGTAGAGCGGCTGTTTTTTCAGCATAAGGCCTCTCTTGCCTATCGCGGCATTCTGACTCGCTGGTCGTAGTTCTGAGTCTGGACAGGGTGAAAAGCCCGGCGCTTATTTGATGATGGCGACGGAGGAAGAGACTAAGATTTCTAAGAAGGTAATAGAGGTGAAAGCTTCTTTAAAGAAAATTGCTTCTTCGTCGAATTGCTTCAACCACTCCAAGGTGCTCGGTTGGTCGAAACGTAGCGCCTTTCCAACCGTGAATAAGTCACCTTCTTAAGCAGTCAAGGCTAGGCGAATCTTCTTCTCTCAGTCCAGAGATACACAATAGCTCTGAACACGAAGGTTTCGGTGACCTCTCGTCTCCTCCTTTTGAAAGGTTAAATGTAGGAGACCTGGATTTAATTTTAATCTGCCAAATCTCCTTAAAAGACCAGACCCATTTTTTCCCTTCCACGTTGGGCTTGTGATAGTTGCTTCGGGAAATGCCATTGCACCCAGGCGATCCTATTTCAAAATAATAGCAATAATCCCTGCTACTCAGCATTATTTTAAAGGGGTTTTCGCTAGCAGTAGGAAAAAACAAAAATGAACGAATGATAATCAATCGTAACTGAATTATTTATATATGTTGATACAGACATACAAAGTGTAATAGTAACAACATCTTGGGGGGGGGGAATATAATCCGAATTACTGTTCTGGTGTTAAAACATTGTCCAAATTTTCCAAAGAACAAACAATTGTTATGAAGAGAGTTTTTATAAAATGTAATATGCTCAGCATTCTGGTAATTTAAATTTTTGGCAGCTGTTACATGGTATTAGACTTTTAAAGGATCTCTTAAAGCACTCTCTTAAACGTTTATTCCTTCATACTACTACTAGTTTTTCTACCATTTTCTACCAAATGCTACCATTCTAGCATTTGCATTTTAAAATTTTCTCCATTTTTCATTCTTTAATAAACATTCCCTTGAAATAAGCACATTCATCTTCTATCTTCATCCTTGTACCAAGCATTGTTTTTAATGCTTCCTGTTAGTGTAACTTTGCATGCTTCTGTGGCAATCTGTAATGCAGTTTTTGTATTCCTAACAGTTTTCATAACGTCTTTCCTTGTATCCATTTTCCTTCATTTATTTCACACATTCCAAAATACAGTTCTTGGTTCCACTGTTTGGCTCCTATAACTATCACTGAATATCAATGATAAGATTGCCAAAAGTTGGCATTGTGGTTTAGGACCATATTGAGGTAGTAAATTTATGAAAACTGAAATAAGCTCTAAATCTCCTTTCCCAAACCTTAACAAGAATACAACTCGATTATGAAGCTTACTGATTCATTCCTAGAACTGTGAAGTCCATGATCTTTTGCTCAGAAACTAATTCAGATGGGTTTCTTTAAGTTCTACAGTACTAGCAAATCTGATGTTACCAGTAATTTATGACACTACATCTCAAATCTCCAAATGTATTCATTTGAATAATTTATGCATTAAGTATAATGTATAATAATGTTAATATGACCAATCTCCTAGCACAGGGGTGTCAAACTGCTGGTCCGCAGGCCAGATGCATCACACCAAAACTGAGTCCACCCCATTGTCGGCAATGGGAAAAAAGTCACGATACATCGCAACATGTCACGTGACGTCGCGAGTTTGACACCCATACCCTAGCATCACCTCCTGCAACTTATCTACTAGAGAGTAATATAAGAGCTATCCAGCTCACAATCTATTTAATGACATCAGAGACCACTTGTAAATCAATAAAATCAAAGGAAACATATTTTCTGTATCCAATCTCAAGCATAGTTCATTCTGTCTCTGTTTCCATTTTGCAGAATAGCAATGGTTTTCACAGTCCTTTGCTTTCTGGAGGTTGTTTTAATTGCTTATAAAATGAGATGATCCGATTATTCTTGGTCTATTAGTACAAATAAATAACTAAGCAATACTATCAGAAAAATGTAAAATAACAGTATAAGTTTTAATCTACTACAAGTAACATAAGATCAATGAGTTTTACTTGTTGCAATAGTTGTTTGACTTTACTTTGTTTTTCCTGTCTTTGTGGCTCAGTGAAAAAGCTGTTTTTACCAAATTTCTGTGTTATGCTTAACTATACAACAGAAGTTGATGCCTTTTTTGAAACTGGATCTTAAACTATTCAGAGAAATTGTTCTTGTTCATTCTTGTTCAACTACATTCGTTGATCCCCAAGTATATCTTAACTATGATGTATTTGATTTTTTTTCCAGTCCTTTCTGCAGGAAATGCTGGAAATCCATAAAATTCCTTGTGCTCGACAATCATTTCTTTATGGAATATTGGGTGGTCTAGGTATAGGGCTTGGACACTTTTTGGCAACTAGTAAGTAAAAATAAAGACCTGTTAACATATAATTATATGAGATTGCATATAGTTTTATTTTTCCATTTTCCCATCATACTTTCTCACAAATTACCATGTGCCATCTATGCACCATTTTAATAACCACAGTTGACGCATCTTTCAAAGTAGTGCTTCCTTCTGTCACTCTGCATTCCTTCCTAGAAAAAGTACATATTGTCAACAATCCCTAAGGTCTGAATATTGGCAGTAAACTTTAAACTTCTAAATATTAATTAAAATTAATAGTAAAAGAATTCAGTGATCAGCCAGTCTGTTGCAATCATTAACTAGAGTCTAGACAGTCTTATTTCAACAGTTTGCGTGTTTCTCCTTTGTTTCTCCTTTATCAATTTAATATGCTCTTTGTGCTTGCCAAATAAGTGCTTTGCAGTGATGATCTCAGGTTTATTGCCTAGTTTCACTAAATCCCGTTCAACTAAAATAAGTATCCCAACAATGATCTATTGTTACCTTAAACTTCAGAAATAATTGTATTTTGGATTGATTATGTTTTACTGTTGATTTCCTGCCTTTGTGTTATTGCTGCCTGATCAATACACGTTCACTATGAATAAGATAATTCTTTTCTCATCATCAGGCAAAGTGAGACGATCCTATCACTTGGGAGTAGGAGGTTTCTTTGTGACGACGTTAGGATGCTGGTGGGTATGATGATTCTAAAATTATGATAGCTTACTGTTTTAAGATTGATCATGCTCTAATCATGCAAACATTTTTTTTCTACTTTTATTAATAATCACACTTGGTACTTATTTATTATCGTTTGTGGTAAGATTTCCTTATTACCTGGAACAGATGTACTTTCCACGCATCAGTCTGAATTTATACCCAGTTCTCATTGGCAACAATAACCACATTTTCTTACATAATTTCCATATAGAACTTGGGTTTATTTCATAATTGGCATCAAATTGTGATTCTGAAATTGGTTGTTGTGAGCCACCCAGAGTTGTTTTTTGATTGGCAACCATGGAATTTTTTTTAATCAAAGTAAATAAGCTTAAAATTTCCAACTAGTTGCTGTTCTTTAAAAAAGGCTATTGCAATGAAAAAAGGGGTAGGCATATCTGTTCTCTTTTGTTGTGTAGTAGTGGGGAAAGCGTTGGAAATAACTTCCATGGCAAGATCTTGTGGAAGTCTGACATTTTTGTACTGACACAGAAAACAGAAATATATAAATAACCATAAAATATTTTTACATATAGGATAGAGCAGTGATGGCGAACCTTTTAGAGACCGAGTGCCCAAACTGCAACCCAAAACCCACTTCTGCATCGAGTGCCGGCTGGGTGTGGCCCATTGGCTGGGCGTGGTTCATTAGGTGGGCGTGGCTACGGTGGTAACGGCAAACTGGGTGAGACTAAAAAGTTCAATCAATCAATTCCAACTTTGCAAGATCTATTTTTTTCCACGAGAAGTTGAAATTGACTGATTGAACCGTTTTTGGGTTTTTTTTGGCACATGGCGACGGAGGCCTAAAGCGAAAAGGTTTTATAAAACCCAGCTAAAGGCCTAGGACTGGGGCGACGGTGCACGTGCCCACAGAGGGCTCTGAGTGCCGCCTCTGGCACCCATGCCATAGGTTCGCCACCACTGGGATAGAGAAAAATGTTATGTAGCATGTGCTTTTTAAGTTTTAGTGTATGTCAGACAACAGCTGGACTTCTTATTCTCTCTTATCCATACTTTTATTTTTCTTCCATCTAGTTTTTTTGTAATTGCTGAAATAAAGCAAACAAAATATAATAATGCAAGTGATAATGTGCTTTTTTAAAGGTTCTATTGTAGATACAGCAATGCAAAACGAAGATTCCAGCAACGCATGGTTCAAGAAGCGATAAAAAACAAGATACTGTTTGAAGGAACTGAGTTTGATCCTACAATGAAGAAGGAAACAAATCATGAAAAAAGCCGTTAAGTTTTGGCAATGCCATTAAACTATTTTGTACCGATTATGTGCAATTACAGTATGAACTTTACTGCAATTTGATAAAACATTTCTTTATTGTGAAATTCAGTTTTTTATTCTCATTTTACCACTGTATGTAAATATGCTGCTTTGAGAGCATGGTAGAAATCTTTCAAAGTAACGCATTCTAGCAATGTTTTTTCTGATGAATTAAAAATATAGTAATAGCACATTGAAAGCTTTATCCATTGGACAAAATAGCAAAAACTAAAGGACAATAGTGGTTACTTTGCTCTTAATGAAGTACAGCAGTCTTTTTTTAAATTTCTCACAGCTACTGCCTGTGTGCAATTTCCCTGCTGTTCTCAGTACCTATTTTAATAGGAAATGGAAAAGCACTGTTTGCCTGAACTCATGTTACAAAGTACAAATATATTTTGATGCTAGAACTTTTGATGATCGTGCAAAATATTTACCGGATTCTGTTAGCCATACCTCTGTTCTGTAGATTTCAGTCTTTTTCTAAATTGCTATTTGTTTTTTGCCTTTTTAGAATTTTTCATCTGTAAAGGTGCAGTGTCTGAGGCCCTTAGTTTCTAAGAATTGTTGCTTGATTTATATACAGTAATGCGCATGGATTTTTTTTATTTGAAACATTTCCACTGATGAGAGCCAGATGTAGCTGGATGACATCGGGCCAAGTCATTCCTTCAGTCATTAGTGCAGGCTTTGCATCAAGCTGGTGTATGCATAGCATGTATCTACCACCTATCACTTTTTTAAAATTGGCATTCTTTGTTATAAAGGATCCAAATAGTTGAAAATACATTTTACCAAAGTATACTAGAATATATTGTTACTGATCTCTTGATGACCTACTGATCTTGTGGAATATTTTATTGCTAAAAGAAAATGATTTGTCTCAATTTTAATTGAAAAAATGTACACCTAGTAAAAAAACATAGTATGTTCAGTTAATTGCATATTGGTGTACAAAGTATTTGTAAAGAACACAATAAATTAATGAATGTATGCTTTTAACTCAGTACCTTTTTCCAATGCTTTCAAGTGCACTAAGAAATCATGTAGTAAATATCTAGCAGAAGATGCTGAGTTTCTTTGCCTAGCAGTCATCAAGTTGCAACCACTTTTTTTTTACATATCCCAAACTCTGTAATGATTAATAAATCTTACTAAATCTTAAATAAGAGGTCCTTGATGCTCTGGGCTTGTTTTCTTGCATTTAATTACCCAAACTAGGTAACATCATCAGTGCTAGCAGATCTGCAAGAAAACAAGCAAGCTCGGTGAGCATCAAGGACATCCCTCATTTCAACCCCGAGCTGCAAATATTCTCCTTTATTGGTAAATCTTAGGTTCAACTGATTTTTGATAAGGATTGTAAAGACTGTTGGCACCTGTATAACTTGTCAACTGGAAATATAGCATTTTTTTTTGTATTCATGTCCATCAGTCTAGAATCTAGGCATGTCCAAACTCAATCCAAATTAAAAGGAATATAATCACTAATAGGTGTTTTTATGCAGCAGCTTGCATTCCACTCTATTATTTTCCCAAGCCTGGGAAGTAGCTTTAGCCAAGTTATTGACCCAAAGTTATGCAGCAAGCCTTTTGGCAGCGAATAGGACTTGAACCAGGAACTTCCCAGCCCGAATCCAATACCTTAACTTTTATATTGCACTAGAACATGGTATGAAACACTCCAGAACATTTTGTGGAGGCTGGTCTGTTTTGTTATAAACAGTTAATTCTTGGGAACCTAAAGAAAAAGTAACTAGTTAATTCCATTTTCAAGTTATAAGCCGATAGAATAATAGTATTTACATGTTCTACATTTTGGATTTTAGTCCATAACCTCGATTAGAATAATAGTATTTACATGTTCTACATTTTGGATTTTAGTCCATAACCTATTAGGAACCAGGTTGCACAACTAGAAGTGAGCAGCTGGTGAGCGAGTGAAACCATCCCTCCCGATCTGTGGGAAAATTGTCTTCCACACTGATGCCTGGTGTCAAAAAGGTTGGGGATCGCTGGCCTACAACACATTTGTTACTTATTCTGAATTTATATGGCCTATCTGAAGTAACTGCAGCTAACGAAGCATAAAACAGTTAACACGTATAAAAATAAGACTTGTAAAATATTTATCTGCGCTAAAACACATAAACAAAATACAAAGAGGGACTTGCTAATATCTTGGCTCTAAAGCCCAAGTAGCATGGTTTTCAGGCTCTTCCGGGAAGCCAAGAAAATTGAGACCACCTGAAACTCAGCAGGAGCCTTTTTTCACAAGACTTCCAACAAAGGCATTGTCTTTTAGGTCCCACAAGAAAATATTGTTTCATATAAGAGATCTGGAATATATATACACTGCCAGATCTGGTAGAACAGGCAGAAATCATTGGTTTTAGGACCGTCCCCCACCCCGGTTATTTTGGCCTTGTGCTGTGCAGGGTTTAAAGGTGACAACCAGCACACCATTCGGAAACTTATTGAAAACAAATACAGCTCACTTCAGCGGCATAATGCCTGCATTGCTGCTTTCTGGACTACCTCATTTTTGAATGTTTTTCAAGAGCATGCCTAGGGAATACATTGTAGTAATCCAACTAGGAAGCAACTACTAAGGCATGAATTACATATATTGATCTGAATTACGTATATTGATCATATATTGATCTGGTGCAAAGTGGATGTGTGCAAAGATCCTACTAGCCATGTTGCCACCTGCTCCTTGAGCCAAAGCCAAGAGAATTGTGAAATTATGTAGTGTGTACATATAAAATAGCTGCCCCAAAATTTACTTTTCAAAAACCAAAGTAGTTTCCCAAATGTTTTCTACTTTCTCAAAGGGACTTTTTAAGGACCAAACACATCCCTTCAAAAAAGGTGTTTTCTTTACAAGAAAACCAATTTTGATATTAACATGTCCACGGGTATCACATTGCGAACCCTCATGAATGCAGACTGCTTCATTGGGTAGTTTTCTAGAAAAGTGTATCTAGGAATTTGTTCATGTTAGTAAATATTGTAGAATAATGCTGCTAAGTTTGAACAGAATGCATGCACTAAGCTCCCAAAAATCCATCCAAAGCATTCCAAAATCTTTCTTAGCCCAAATATGAAAGGGAGAGGAATAGAAGGGAAAGGCACAAAATACGACAAATAAATTAGGGAGAAATGATTCTCAGGCGTGCCTAAAATTTATTAAGGCCAAGTGCATTTTGGGAAACAAATCTTTTTTTCAATCAAAATAAATTCTTCTATTACTTGTTTTAAAGGACATCAGTATTTTGCTGAAAGATTAAAATCTATGGATAACATGTTTCCCAAAAACTAGAAATGCTGAACATAGTACATGCAAACCATGATTGCCAACTTAATGGAATTCACGATAAAATGCATAAAAATGTCCACTTTCATTTACTCCTGCTAAACTCAATTCTGCATTATTTGTCTATACCCACCCTCCCAAAGCAATTCCTTTCTGCAACTAATTTTATCTGTATTAAACTAGTCACAGTTCTGCAAAATTCTGATAATGAAATTAGGAGTTTAAGCACTGCTAAGTGGACATAAAAAAGCCATAATCAGCTTTAGTGTAGTAACTTGCAACACAGGAATTCAAACTGCAAAAATAATAGACAGGCATATTTCCATATCTTCTATTAAAATGACAATTTGCGTAGGATTCTCTCCCATGTCATAGGATGTGGAGAGCATACATTTTGAGCCTTCTCAGAAATCAGATTACTTTGAACATTGAAGCTAACTGATTCATTAAAGGGATTTTAGACTAATGTGGTGAGAATCCCAGAATAAGAGTAAAATGATTTTATTTTATTGCAAACAAACGGCTAAAGTTAATTTCTCCACCCACTTTCTTTAAAGTAAATCAGCAGGCTAAGGAGACACACCCATCTGAAAACTAACATGATTAAAAATTAGATATAAAATGGGTGAATCACAAGTTCATTTGTTTACAAAATGGTGGAGTATACTACTACAAGCACACTAAATACACAATTTTGTGGGGAAAGGTTACAAACACACAGCTAACTTCATATAGATCCCATTAGACAACTGGATTTACAACAAGTTTGTTTAATAAGAAATGGGCAGAGCCAGCTTTTTCAGAATCAAAATGCAGAACAATGGAAAAAAGTTTTTGATGGTGTGTACCTTCACAAGTTGAGCCTCTACAGACAAATGCAACCAGATTAGATGTGCACTCCACCTTCACTATTTAGCTTTAAGGTTTGTTTTACCTCTTCAAAAACCATTGCCAGATTAAAACAACAGGAATATCCCTTTCTTTATTGCCAAAAGACTGTTTTGATTTTTCTTCCCTCTTCCATACCTAAAAACTGCGTAGAGAATGGAGTGGAAGATGGAGTGTAATGAATATTATTTACATTGTATTATTTGGGGAGGGGAGGCACAAAAAAGCCTGGTTGCTAAATATTCTGTTTTGATGACTCACGACTGTTTCCTAGAAATTGAGGGGAGGGAGGGGAGAAAAAAAAATCTTTAATCAGAGGACACCAGATACAAAGCAACATTTTACTTTTGTTGTGGTAAAAAAAATCACATTTTACAGATAAAATGTAAGAACCCTGAAATACTGACACATTCGCTTATCGTGCACAATGCTGAGGTTCTTTTAAGATTCACTTTAAAACTGCAATTAAAAAATGTACAAAAAAAAAAACCAAAAACCAAAACCCACAAAGCTTCTAAAAAAGGAACCTGCAGGCACTTCCTCATGTGGAATGTTTAAAAAGTTAGCCTACTAAAGAAAACAGTCGATTTCTTGTGAAGGTTTTGAAGAAATATGGATCAGTTCATTTTTATTTGGGAATTCAATAATATCCTTGGTGGTAATGCTGACTCCATGGCTTCTGACCCCAGAATTGCTGTAAAAGAACAAAGAGAACACAATGTTATATCAAATTTAAGTTTATGGTTTACTTATGAGTCTTATAAAAAGAAAGAATGAGGTATTTACAAACAAAAATTAGATTTTAATTAAAATTGAGAAGCACACTTACACCCTGCTGCCACTGGTTGTAGCCCTGAGATTGATTTTTGTAGCCACGATTGTTTCCCCTTCCTCTGAAATTCTACAGCAAAACAAAAATGGGTTAAACTGAGCTATCTGTTGAACACTAACCTGTCAATCCAATCAAGTTGTTTTAGTTGAGAAAAATAGGTTTTGTATTCCAGCTGGATATAAATTCTGTCTATTAAGAAAATGCTAAACTTATTACTAAAAGCATGTCCCCAATATACCCTAGTATATTTCTTATCAAGCACAAGAGCCATAAACCATTTAGAGAGAACCTAAAAGCTTTGTTCAGGTTAATAGCTGTGATTATACTATGTGATACCACACTAAATGCAAAAGAAATGTACTATTTTATAAAAAAAATATACTGAGTCAATCTACAAGTTAACAGTTTAGGAATAGATCCATTTAACTTAATAACCGTTATTTGAAAAAAATGTAGGGATTAGGAAACCAACTGATTGCACATTTGTATTAACACTAAATGTGATTTGTGCTCAACTATTCTATGGTTGCATTTGTTATGTTTATGTCTTTATAAACTTAACCATTTGGAGTCTTGCACACAAAGTAGCATTACAAATAATGATATCATTATTTATTAGTATATCATTCTTTGATTAGAGATAACTGGAATCAGATAACGCATGTAAGGAAAAAAACCTGATTCAAAGTAAAAGTAATTGAAACATAAAATTTTAGACATACTATTAGCAATAGGCTCATTCGAGTTTAGTTATCAGAGCTACATACTACTTTTAATTAAATGTAGATTACTGAAAGCAAATTATTTAAGAAAATAAGACCACATCTTCTTGGTTTTAACAACACATTACCTGGTTATAGTTCCCTCTGTTGGGCATTCCACCTCTGTTATAATTTCCTCTGTTTGAATAGCCTCCACCGCCACCTCCTCCTCTTACTGGGAAGACAGGACCACGAGGATATGGATAGCCTATGGCTCCACCACTGCCACCACCACCTCCACGCTGGGGCATATTGCCACCTCTCCTGTTATAGCCACCACGATTTCCAGGGACTGTGAAGGAAAAAAATGCTACTCATACTAGTCTGTTTTGTTGTTGTTGTTTTTTTAAAAAAAACCTATTACCCCAGAAAGGCATACACAACTACAAGCAACTACTATCCTTCATTGGTTAGTCTCTGCCCAACACTCAGCATGCCATATGGAAAAACTACAACATGAAAACTTTGCAGCTGGAATCCAAGACCTCAACTGGCAAACCTCTGCAGGACCCCAAATGGAGTTCCTTTAAGAATTGTTGTAATGAAAGGAAGTGACAAGTCCCAACTTTTTCAGCCACCACCTGTCACTTTCATATTAACCATGAATCAAGACAAACACTCTCTACAAAAGGGATACTCAACAGCTGTATAGCAGTCGTTATCCTACTTTACAAATACTAATACTGCCTTCTGTCTGAGCCTGAGAACTTTCTGGAAGTAGATATAGGTAGCTGTAAACCCTTCATAGCTTTTCTCTTCTTTAGGATCAGGCATTTTAAGATGATTCCTACAATATACGGAACATAGAAGGACAAATTGCACTACTGTCTACCTCCTCCTCTGAAGTTGCCACGCATGTTAAATCCACCACGTCCTCTCTGTCCACCTCTGTTAAATTGGTTTTTACCACTCTTTTTATTACTTTTCTTTGAACCAGTATTCTGCTTTTTTTCTGGAGGAAGGGCCTTCTTGCTTTCTTCTTTGTACTGCTCCAGAAGTTTTTGGGCTTCATCTTTTTGCAACTCTACGTAGATTATTTCATCAAAACATTCTGACACCTCTGGCAGAGTAAAATTTCCTATAAGACAGAGAGCCCTCAATATTCAGTATTTATTTCTGAAACCATCAGAACAAGCCAAAGTTCCCCTCCTATATAAAAGGAATATAAGACAGGTAATCTTCACTCAAGATGCTAAAAGCAAGGTTCTTGAACGCTTGACAGATTCTCCCTATAAGGTTGAACTGGGAATACACGTCCACTAAACATGTTCAGCTTCGTTTTCTAGGGCACTTTAATGCCAAGACAGCTTTGTGCATCTGCATGAAGCATATCATGACTGAATAGTGTTAAGGACTGCAGCAGAGGGAACACAATATAGTGTTGTCTTAACAAAGTTACAGAAGTCTTCCAGTTTTTTTTAAAGAGGCATTAATTGTTTAAGGCAAAGAAATTTTGAATCTTTATAGATTTTACATTACTCCTTTAAACAGATACTCAACATCCTAGAACACAGTATAGATTATGTTCCATGCCTTTCATTTTGAGCACTGCATGCTCTGGAAGATCTTTTCCCTCCACCTCTGCCTTCTTTTGTGTTCTTTGCTTGTAGTCTTCATCTTTTGGGCAAACAACAACTGCTTTGCGCTGGAAGCCTGCAAACAGGCACATTTTTCTCCTCTGCGCAGCTGCAGACACATTTGTCTGAAAAAAATGCAGTAACTTACTACACGTAGCTGTCATTGTTAGAGCGAAGTTAAATTAGTGTGCTTAGATTTCACCTCCACATGTATAACGCAATGAAGTTTACAAGTAGAAGGAAGTTATGTACGTTAGGCCTAGACCCTAGGGTAACCATTTTCCCCGATTTTAACTGTACTTTGAGCACAATTGCTGTAATTTCAACTTTATGCCTCAAACACTTATTTCCCACTGAAGTTTAGACTCTATGCCCCTTAAACTGCAGCTTAATTGCCTTAGTAACATAAAGAATTCTCGCCCCCATACCTGATCCAGAATAAAGTTCCGTTTCTTACGAGCAGCAATCTCAATAAATTTGCCAAGACACTGAGGTGCTCTTTGAAGCAATGTGTTAAGTTTTCCAGTGTCAGCCATTTGCCGCTTAAAACCTGCAACCTATAAAAATCAAAGTAGCATATATTATCATTACTGTTTTAAGCTTAATAAATTAAAATTTCTAAAATAAAGCCACTCTATCCTTTCACACACCAAATCTTAAGAATTAAACATGCTATCCCAATTTATTTTCAAAGTGTCAACTTGATTAGCCAGTTGCAAGATCTTGCAAAATCAGAAATACTGATTATTGGAATGTCAAAGAAATATCAAAAAGAACTGCTTCATGTGAACAGCCAGGATAGTTTTAATATTACCTGTCAATCGAGAATCTGAAACACATTAACAGCCACATTTCCAAATATGGTGATCAATTTAATGAATTCCCAACTCACTTGAACTGTCCCTGGCCCTTTCCATAATGTCACATCCTCAATGGAAAGCACACTACAACTGATAGACTAGTCAATTGAATGACCTGTAACTCCACTGCCAATTTACAATTTAAAGTTGCTATATTTAAAAATTGTGCAATAAATTACTACAGTAACACCTTACCATCATTTTGTCCATAATAGTATTTGTTCCAAGGATGTTGTACTTTCCAGGATTCTCTGCCGAATGTTTGGTGACCCATGTAGTCTTCCCAGCCCCAGGCAAACCAATCATCATGACCACCTAATGAAAATTTAGTCATGATTTTAATTATAAGGCCTCAAAATAAAACACTTCATTATCTACCAAGTGTTTGACTTGTACTATAAGCTTTCAGCATTGCAGGACACAGTAGGTAGCATAAAAAACAATCCTTTCTGAAAACATTAAGCTTTTATATTAATTCAAAAATGGGCTATTACTTACTTCACAATCTTTCTTATGTTCTGGTCCTTTGGGTCCTCTAACTCTATCTTCCAGATTAACATTTTGGATGAATGTATACCCCTCTGGTATGGGAAAATAAGGCTCATCCTTCTGGCCAAAGTTGAATTCCACTGCACAGTTATGGCAGAGGACATGTGGGAAAATGGGCCGTTCAGAAAGAACTTCTTTAGGGATCTTGAAAGCAATTCCAAGGTCCTGCCCATTCTTTGAGTAAGAGAACTCCACCTCATCACCATCAAAATTCTGCCACAACAAAAAATATTTTATTAACATAATGGCAATTCCTCAGTAGTTTAAGATATCAGAAAGAAACCCTAAATCTAAACAGATTACTAGTTAAGATTTAACAGTAATTTTTAGAGTGAAAGTCAAGCTAAGCTGTAACAAAACTAGAGAAACAATGAGTCCAAGAAATGTTCTGATCTAATTAGGAGGGTTTTAGTTCACTTTAGACAATGCTAAACCTCCTCCCTGATTATCCTGTTTCAAAGAGGTTCAGTGCTATTAAGTAACTCTCCAAAAAGGAGTTAAGACATGAGGTTCCAGATGAAATATATTATTTTAATATTTATCTCTTGAACATCTCAAATAACTCCCAGTTCAGAGGATTTATTTTTGGAAACAGTCTCTGGAATGACATGGTACAGGAGAAAATTCAGCAGTCTTAAAGGGAACATTCCCAAATTTTCCAGAAAATTCTCATTACTGCAATAAAGTTACCAAGTTAGTTGTTTAATTATTAAAAATTACACAAACACACAACAGCAAATATGGAATATTTACAACCCAAATAAGATAATAAAGACTTACAGCAAAGCATCCAATCACATCATTTTCATCAAATTTCTCACCAAAATCTTCAATCTCACAATTGCAGGTTTTTATCCCTTTTAAGGAGTATCCATAAGAGAATTCCTCCTCACCTAATAAATGTGAACAATTACAGATGAGGCTTTCAAACTGTAGAAAACACAAAAACTTAACTACTAATGGCACAAGGCAAATTATATATTGGAGAAAAAAAGCTGTAGTTTTTTGGAGGGGAGGGATGTTAAAATGCCTATGCCTATGGAACAAATTTCATTGTTTCTTATCCAATGAGATTCTATCATTCTATGCCAACCTCTGAAAAATTATTCAGACAAGTAAACCCATTATCGTAAATGGGGTCAAGCAGGTAAGAGAGCAGAACTAAACTTAACAAAAATGAGTGTTTCTAAAAGTTATTTATTACTCTTTCTTTGACATGAGAAATAATTTCTTCCAGTATTATCCTACATAGAGGAAGAAGCTACACTTATTCCAATACAGCAGAATTTCCAAAAGTAAAAACAAGTTTTTAAAACTTTTTTTGTAACATGTATTGATTTTTACATTTTAATCACTATATTGTGTGCCTTGGACGCTTAACACAAAACTCTTCATTTTGACTTATTGTGAATACAAAATTCAGTTTCAGAAGCAAACCATATCCAGGAATGTTTCAACTTTGTTAAGAACACCAATGCAACTAAAACAATTCAAGACAAATGTTTTGTATACCCTAACACATATATAAAATATAAATCACAAAGAAGCTGTTTTATCTTCCCATTAAGAGAACCAAAGGATAAAATGTTTAGCTAAGAATGGGAGAGGGGGAAGAGGGACAAGATATACCTAACTGGCCTACTGTTATATGTACACTTAATTACATTTTATTTATATATATATATAACAAATTTAGCTAATTCCAAACAGGCTATAATTAACCAAAACAATTTTTTTCCTCTCTCATCTCAGAATGGCAGAAAAAAACATCTTACCAAGCAGCATCCCACTTGTGTTGAGTGACCAGCCAACTCTTACTTCATGTATGTCAATGTCTTTTGTATACAGATGCTTAACAGGAATTTTTTCAGTTACCTATCCCACAGAAAATAGTAGAATTTAGTTTTGACAATAAAAGTAGGCTAAAAATATATTACAAAACCAGGAATTTCTCTTCAGAATTTCTGCCAGACACACCCATCTTTCCTTGCCACTTTTCATGCTATAATATGTATACGAACATGGACATTTTCTTGCTATTTTTGCAAACCTGAACCCAAAGACATATTTCCTCTTGTGTACAGATGATGCTATTTTGGTTACACAGAACTCTATATTTTATTTTAATAAACTGTTTACGATTATTATTATTCAATATCTACATTTTTCCCAAGAGCCAACAATTCTTTTCTGGTTAGCTTTTTCTTTAAAAGCAAAGGGAGCATTATTTTTTAATTAAACCTGGTACATATTCATATCTTCAGATACCAACAAAGTATCTTCTTTGCCTTTACAAGTTGTGTTTCAGCAAAAACACTTTCAACATCAATGAGTTGATAATACCACTATTAATTTCACTTACTTTCATCTCAAAACAGACTTTTCCTTTCGAAACTCCATAGGAGGCTCGTCCTCCAGCCCAAAGAAAGGCAAAACTTTCCATAGTTAATGAAGAAGCACTAAAGCGATCTCTTGAAATTTTAAAGTGTAGGTCACAGTTATCTGTCTCAAAAAAAGGGGGGAGGTGGGATATAGTTGAAATCTGTTGTAGTATGTTATAACATGAAAATGAAGAGCATCTTTTAAAAATGTGGTTCACATTATTTTGATTTAAAAACTTGTATGTATTTCTGAATTACCATGGGTGTATTTGTAAATGAATTCAGCCCAAACAAAAACAAAACAAAAAATTCCAAAACAAAGCAGTAAGATCAATGTGTAGTACTTAAATTGACTCTAGAATTAAAATTTTCTACATGCAGCTTAGGTATAAAGTGTGCTTATCATGCATTTAAACAAATGTGGATAGAAAACCTACCCATTACCTGATGACTGGATGACTTATAAAAATTTCCAAACTCTTTAACAATTCACAGAATGTCAACGTTCAAGTTGCCCTTATATCAATTATTTCATATCCTTTATTTACAAAGAAGTTACCTTTGATCAAGAGCTTTTAATGCTCCATGAATCAGATTTTGAGTTCTGAGAGTATCCTGGATCAATACTCAGATAACTATGCAAACAATTTCAATTAGGTTGCTGTAAGCACATAATTTGCTTTAGTCCCTTACCTAACTTGCTTACAGTTTCCTTCTGTGTGTTCACTAACATGTATCCACCATAGGATAGTGGACACAATACTAGTAGCAAAATAAATGCCAAAAGTTTGCCCAACCTTCATTTGGAGTATGCTTTGCTATGTCTAAAATAGCAGAAAATTCAAGATTGTTTTCAAGATAATTTAGGTGTCACGTTAAGCAATTTTCAATGGTGCTTTAAAAGCTTTTTAACAAAAAACACCGAAATAATTAAACTTCCCAAACTGATGTTAACCTAATACCATATTACAGATACAAGCCGTATGCAATAGCTAAAAAACTAGGTTTCAGAGATAACTTAGAATTTTTGATAACTTGGTTTTTACATTTTTACACTAATCTATTCATGTTGCATAAAATGAGAGTGTCCAATATCATTACAGTAAGCATCATATTAAGGGACTTCCCTATTTTCTTCCCGTGTGTCCAAAAATTTCTATATCATTTCCAACTTGTGAAGTACCTCTAGATATATAGATGGGTATGAAGAAAAATATTTTCCATCAATTTCAACTTCTTCTGGCAGATACTACTGCATTTCACTGAAAGCTGCATAATTTTATACTACAGTATTCAGAATTTTTTGCCTTTAACGACAAACCTAAAATTTAGACCCCTTAACAGGACATAATAAACTTATTCAGAACTAAATCTCCATGGATCTAGTCGCTCTCTATCCCAAAATCAAGCTCACAGTTCATTCAAAACTACAGTGAACATGCAAGTGATAGGCTCTTTTGAAAAAGAAAAGTTAATAGTTTCTTCTCCAATAGTCATGCTCCATGTATTAGGTATACTTTTTTTAAAAGAGCTTTAATATAATCACTCATCAGTTAAACCCTTCATGGGCAACACAGCATGACAAAACTGAACCAACCTGCAGCAAAGAAAAATCTGATTTACTGTAAACTTGATATAGACACATATTGGTTTTTATCAGTTTGCAATACTTTACCAATGCAGGCTTATGTGCCTCATTCCAGCATTTAATAATACTTTAATATTACAGCTCTGAAAGTGGTATCCACAATATAAAATTCCGCTAGCTTTTTGTGGAAGATGTTATTTTAAAAATTCATCAGTAATTAGTATGTTGCATCATATTGGCTTTGATGGGATTATTTATGTTACGGACTTCTCTATAACAATAACTAGAATATAAGCAGTTGATATTGTTAGTTCAAATGTTCATATCATAAAAGTATTCAGAATGACTCCAGTAAGATTTTCCAAGTAAAGCTCCAAAATGTACCCATTTTTGTGTATTACAACCACAATCCTACAACCATGTACCAATGTACATGTACTATGTACTAGCTCAAACTTCAGAATACAGGAGCTATGAAATATATATATTAGAGCTGTGTAGCAACCTAGAGTTGAAGAGGAAATGGGAATTCAGAGACTAATATAGAGGCCTGCACATAGTTAATTTTAAAAGATAAAGTTAGGCTTAGGTACAAAATACACTCAATCTATACCTGTGTATGTTGTACCACTTTATTTGGCTTTTCATCATTAGCATATTTCTAAACAATCTTGATAAATTACAATAGTGACGGATATTGAACAATCAATTCAAATAAAAGCAGAAATTGTACCTCAGGTGCGGTATTAAGCATAAGTAGATCCTCAAAGTCTTACCCAAGAAGTACCTTTTAAGAGACCAGTGCACTTTTTTTACTTACAAGTATCAAGACAAACCACTGTGTCATCAAAGTGTTCATCCTCTTCTTCAACAGGTGGCTGTGGTGATTTGGCCCTGATCAATTAAAAAAGGAACTTGAATTCAACTATCGGAAAACATTTAAGTATTTCATTAAAAAAATTAAATACCACTTATTACCTGCTATATTTGTTTTCTTCAATATACTCAAAATAGCCTCGTCCGTGGTCTTCCCGTGGTCTTTTCACTCCCCTTTTTTTCTCACCAGGTTTTTGTTCAGGTTTAGTTTCTCCTTGGAATTTTTAGAGGAAAAAATAAAGTACATTAGAAACAACATAGTAAAATGAAAAGGGACAAAAACCCTGCTCTGGAAACGATACGCCCTGCAGCTGACTAACCAACAACCCATCGCTATATTCATCCACCGCTTTCCATTTTATTTCCAGAAGTAGCCGGCCATTTCGCGGCTTCAGGCATTATTTCCGCTCACTGAATTTGAAGACGGCTCCAAAGAGACTCGTAACCCTCACCCAAAGAAACAAGCCGCCGCGAGAGGCCTACATCGGAAGAAATGGATTCGCCCGCCTCCATCGTAGTTCGCGTTTGAACTCGAGTCCTCAGCGCCTCACGAGCGGATGTGACGTAAAAGCGCACAAACGCTCCCCCGCGCGTTCCACAGCGCGCCCCAGCGGCTCCTCTGCGCCGCCCTTCCCCCGCGCCCCTTCCTCATTGCTCTCGCGAAATGGCGCAAGCGCCCCTCCCCCTCCGAAACACGCGGCGCGCGAGGCCTGGAAATCCCCGAAGGACGAGTTGCCGCGGCCGCCGAAAAAAAAAGAAGATGGCGGCGCGCCCCGACCCCGTGAAGAAGCTACCAACTGCCTCCGCCCATCTGGGCTCCGCGAAATACTCACCCGCAGGGCGAGCGGGCCCTCCAGGCTTTTGCTGCTGCTGCTGCGGCTGCGGCTGCTGGGTGGGCGAAAGCTGCTTGGCGCCGGGCTGACTCGAGGACGCAGGAGTCGAAGCCGAAGCCGAGGCCTCGGGAGCGACGGCGCCCTTGCCAGACAATTCTTTCGTCACGGCGCCATGGCCGTTGGCGTTCCCGCTGCTGCTAGTGGTGGACGCGGCGGCGACGACGTCGGCGGCGGCGACGTCTTCCTCCTCATCTTCCCCCTCCTGGAAGCCTTGATCGTCGCCGTTCTCGTCGTCTTCTAGCTCGTCCGCCGCCTCTTCTTCACCAGCGGCCACCCCCTCGCCGTTCTCTTCGCCCAGCTCCATGCCTTCTTCCTCCTCCTCCTCTCCCTGGCCGCCGAACTCCGCCTCCTCGTCGTCGTCGCAGGCCGCGGCCTGGTCGGGGCCTCCGCCTCCCGAAGCCATCAGCAATTCCTCCTGGGCACCTCCGCTGCCCGGAGCGGCTTCCCCCAACTCCTCGATGTTGCCATTGCCGGGCTCGGTGCTGGCTAAGCCCCCTCCACCGGCCTCCTCCTGGTCGAGCGCGGCTTGGAGCCGTTCCATGAGATCGGCCTTGAGGCCCTTGTCGGAGAGGCGCCGCTTCTTCAGCTCCTCCTTGAGCTCAGACACCTTCAACTTTTTCACGTTCACCGGCGAGCAGCTCATGGCGGCAGCGGCGACGGCAGGGACTCGATGCGGTCAGGGCGTAGACGGCTGGCTCGTATGGCTGCGGCAGCTGCAGAAAGAGATCCGCCTGGCGCCAAATCCTTTCACCGAGGCTCGCGAGGCAGGAACGAGGAGCGCGACTCACGGGCTCGAGCACGTAACGCTACGCTTACCCCGCCCCCGCCGCGCGCCTCATATCTAGCCTCGCCCTCCTTGGCTACTACCTTCGCTCTCCTCTCTGGCGGAATTCTGCTGCAAACCTTGGGCGAAGCAAAAAAAAATCAAAACTGTTCCCTGAATTACGGGCCAATGTTCTATATTACGGGATAATCAGACTCATTTGATGCTGGGCCCTGTACCTTCACTCAAAAAACATACTTGACTGAATTAGATACAAAATAGTGCTTATGTTTTTTTCTAGCAAATTGTAGGTTTTAGGTTATTTTTGGCACAGGCTGCACATTTTACAAGAAAGTTATCATTTATGACTACATTAAAAAGTATGTAGACAGAAAATGGAAATATAATGTGATCAAGGATTGCATTGGTTGCTATGTAGTGTAATGACTCTTAGAAGCTGTGCACGTGCACATACACTAAAAGGGAAAAGCACCCTGAATTCCACCTTTGTCCAAAGCATCTTATTAAAAATTGTTCAATTTCCACTATCTCAGACCTTCAATTCAATGATATTTGAATGCCCTCAACTATGGAACAGTAGCAGTTAAGATGGCTACACTGGTATCTTTGAAGATTTGCAGATTCCAAAGATTGTCCATCACTGCCCAAGGATACCAAATTAGAATACCTTACATCTCTGCATATTTTATCTCCTTCTATGCTTTTATTTTAAATAATGCACTTTGAATTCATATTCTATTGCAGTGGTGGCGAACCTATGGCACGAGTGCCAGAGGCGGCACTCAGAGAGCCCTCTCTGTGGGCACGTGCGCCATCGCCCCAGTCCTAGGCCTTCAGCTGGGTTTTATAAAACCTTTTCGCTTTAGGCCTCCGCCGCCATGTGCAAAAAAAAAAAAAAGGTTCAATCAGTCAACTTCAACTTCTCGCAGGGAAAAAAAAAGATCTTGCAAAGTTGAGATTGATTGAACATTTTAGTACCACCCAGTCTGCCATTACCACCGCAGCCATGCTCACCCAATGGACCACGCCCACCCAATGAGCCACACCCACCTGGCACTTGACAGTGCATAAGTGGGTTTTGGGTTGCAGTTTGGGCACTGAGTCTTTAAAAGGTTTGCCATCTCTGTTCTATTGTCTTGTATATCATTCAGTTATTCAGCATAATCTTTTAATTCTGTAATCTTTAATTCCTCTCTGCATTTGTTGGGTTTTATAGAGCAGCAGGTTTTGAACATTCTTTAAGTAACAAAAGTCAAAGAATAAAACTTTAAATAATATATTACACAAATTGAGGCAGCCAATCTCAAACATAAGGCCTACATAGTATAGGCAAGAACGATTCACTAGTAGGATACTCTTCTTTAATGGGATATGAGCTAGTTATCAGCTTTTTCATGTGATATTAATATTTCAACATACCTCTCACATATTACAGGTTCCTAGTGTGCTGAATATGTGGATGAGAGGTGACAATTACATGCTTTTTATTTGCCTTACAAATTAGACAATAAATTTAAGTGCACTACTGCTGTTTAGAAACCAATTTACATAAAATAACAAACTGTTCATTTCTATCATTTATGGCAAACATTTCATTTTCAAATATTGCCCAGTCTTATTTTTAGATAATATACAAGAAAATGATTAGAAATTAAGTTATCAAAACAATATCAAAAGTTGCTTAAAAAGCTCTCTGTAATATAATGGTTTCATTTAGTTTTAATGTAACAGATCAAAAAAGACGACATAAGTAGAGATGGACGAAAGGTTAAAATATGTTTATAGAAGTCTCTATGTACGTTTATATCATAGTTAATCTTTTTTAAGTCTTTAAAATATTTAATACAAACATATGTATACACACACACATACACACATACATACACACACACACAATATATATATATATATATATATATATATATATATATATATATATATATATATATATATATATATATATATATATAAAATGTATGTATGTATATGTATGTTTGTGTGTATGTATATGTATATAGTTCTCTTTCTCATGGCTAAGTTAAACTGCACCAGTATAAAATATGCTATTGGTAATACTTGTTCTGTCACAGGTATTACGGAGTGAAAGATACACAATTGTAGAAATACATCTGCCCTTCCTTCCCCTTTTACCTTAAATGTCCTAGCCTTCATAATCAGGTGGATGAATCAATTGCTCAGCAGAAAATGACAACCTAAGGAAGATGCAGTCACTAACTGGCAGTTTCGAGAACAGTGTATGTTGAACAGTGAAGATGATGGCAGTAACAAAGAATTTCAGATGTCAATTGAATTCTTGCCAAAGGCCCAAGCAAGTAAAAGCAGATCAAGTCACTGGGATTTAGACAATGGGGCCAGGGCACTAGCCATCACCATGTAAAGACCCAAGATATTAACCCTTGGAGGCTCACGGATTAGTAGTTTTAAAAGTCCAGAGTAGTGGTAATGAAGCAGCAGCATCTCATGCTAAAGCAGAATATTCTGAAAACCCTGGAGCAAAGTCATCCATCCTCAGAAAGTCAAAATGGTAGGTGACTAGGAATGAGTGACTGTTAACAAAGATTGTTGGTCCAGGAAAGGGACTAACTGGTGCACAACCCGCAGTTGCATAAAAGCCCTCCTGGCTACGATTGCCACCTGCTCCTTGAGCAGAAGTCAGGAGTCGTGAGTCCAGAAGAACCCTCAGATTACACATTGGGTCTGTTTGGGACAGTGCCATCTCATTTAAGACCAAAGGTGACAATTCTCCACGGACCAAAGAATCAAAAATGCAGAGCCACTCGTTCTTGCCAGGGTTCAGTTTCAGCCCATTGCTTCCCAGCCAGCCCTTAACAGCTTCCAAGCACTGCAAGAGGGAGGTCATGGCATTGCTTAATTCACCAAGGGCCGAGACATATAGCTGGGTGTCATCAGTATATTGATGATATCTCAGTCCATGATGGCGGTGATCTCACCCAGTGGCTTCACATATTGTTAAACAGAAGTGAAGAGAGTACTGAGCCCTGCAGAACTCTGCAAAACAGTGGATGAGGACTGGACCTCTTGCTTCCTATCAACCCCAAGTGGCCACAGAGGAAGGAAATGAACCGGGACAGCACAGAACCCACCACTCCCATACCCAAAGCCGCTCCAGAAGGATATCATGGTCGATGATATTGAAGTTTTCTGAGAGGTCAAGTAGAGCAAAGATGGATGCACTACCTCCTCCCTCTCTCGCCAGAGTTTATCAAAAGTGCGACCACTGCCATTTCCATCCCATTTCCAGGCCTGAGCATGTACTGAAAAGGATCTAGATAATCCATTTCATCCAGAAACCTCTGGAGCAATATATAAATTAATGTCTGCTTGGTTCTTGCTTTATTATTTTTATACCCCAATGAGTAAACCATCTAGACTCACTTTGGTTTTCCATGCATGTGCTCAAAGGAAGCCTTGCTATCAACTAATACTAGACTGCTTTTGGTTTACTGCTATTCCAGAACAGCACATAGAACAAGCAGTTATGCCTTAGTCTCTTTCCTGATGCACACATCTTCAGTGGTAAACTCTTTCCTCACTCCAGCAATTTCATTGTGTCTAAGTAAATCGCTCTGGAATTAAGTGAATCTAATAGGACAGCAGAGTTAGGCTTGGGTACCACATGTCTATGAATGATATTCTTCATAGTCCTTTTTCTCAAATTGCAAGAAAGCTTTTTGCCTGAATATTCTTCTTGGTTACCAATTTTTTTCCTGAAGAATTTTTTTTCCACTCACAAAACAGGATTTGCATTATGTTATGGTATGTGTCCCATTTATAAAAACTGTTTAAAATATGCCATTTTGGTCTGATCCTCAAAACACATATTGTAATGAAGATGAACCATTAGAATCTCAACAATAACAGCAAAAGGCCTCTTTTATTTATATGGGCAGTAGCCTTTTTCTATTCTCTCTGCTCTGTTTCAACAATAATCTTATTATCTTAACACAATAGAACTAATTTCTATTGATTATTGTTCCAACTTTTCTAAAAATTGGATTGTTCTTAACCATGTTGATTTCACCAGAAGAGAATAAAGAGTACTGCAGAAATTATGCCTGATTCTACCCATGCCGAGACAGTGCCAAGACTCTGAATATATGTGGAAAGTAACCATGATGTCTACAGTTCTGAGAATTGCAAACTCTAAGCCTTTTTATCCTGTACTTTTCTAGTTTTCTCGTCTACGGAATTAACATGAAGTTACTAAATTATCTTCCTAAAAGTTTCTATGATGTAATATCCATTCCCTTTCAAATATATTTACTAAAGAATCAGTGCAATCAAACTTGAAGAATCCCCTGTAAAGAATGCTGTTTCTCTGCTAACATGTTTCTTGCTAGGCTTTATTTATTTAGATCTGTTATTAACTTCAGGTCCATCTGAAGATCTGTTTTCTGAAATATGATCATTAATTTTCCCTTGATCTTCTTGACATCTGGATATATTCTCAAAACTCATCCAGACAATCATAAAATCACTGAATTAAAATGCACCATGGAGATCTAGTCCAATATACCTACTGTAGATATTTCTTATACAGACTTATCAAGTATCATCTCCACTTGTGCATTTTATTATACCGTAATTCTCAGGTGAGGGCGCACACTCATTTTAAAAGCCTTTGACTCTACACTGAGGCCACGAGATCTCTGATAATCCATTTGCACTATATATTCACCAACATTTTCTTTCTGGGTCACTACCTCTATTCATTGTATTATCATATTTTCATTTCTCTGAAAGACTATGCATTCACTACCCCCTTGAATCTTTTCCTCCCCTGTTATCATCCTTCCCAGTTGTCTTTTCCATCTATTGGCCTATTTTTTTCTTTCTATTTGCTGCCTCCACACTTTCACTGACATCTCTGTTCTTCTTCAATCTATCATGTTTTCCTTATTAATTCAGTATTTTGGAGCAGACATGGAGCAGTTATAAGGAAAGAACTGAAATCCATTCATATAACAATGGATAGATTTTCATTTTTTATAAGGGCTGAGGTTCGTCACCCTGAAGTTCAGGTGCAAAATATCAGATCTAGAAGATAAAGAAATATTAAAAATTGACAAGATTTTCTAAATTCTTGAATAAATGACAGATAAGAATTGCAATTTTGCCATCTAGCTTAGGAGGAAATGAAGCATTTTGTTATTTTTTATTATTAGTTTGGTCTTAAGGATGTTTCTTGCAATATTTCCTAACAGTTCCAAAAAAGCATCCGTCTCTATCAGCTCTACAATATTACGTATATACTTGCTGTAGAATAAGTAAAACTGAACATGATGATGATATTATCCATTCAGTTATGTCCGACTCTTGACAATTCTATGGACCGGGTCTCTCCATGTCTTCCAATCTTGCACTACTTTACTTCTTTGAGTTGTTACTATGCTCTGGCTGGTATTCACTTTGATGGTATCCAGTCACTGTGTTCTTTGGCAGCCTAGTTTCCTTTTACTGCTAACTCTTCCAAGCATAATTGCTTTCTCCAATAAATTCCCCCACATGACATGGCCAAAATTAATTGAGATGCAGTTTTGTGATTTTTGCCTTCAAGTGACATGTCTGGTGTTATACGCTCCAGTACTTGCTTGCTAGTCATTTTTGCGGTCCAAGGAATACACAGGAGCCTTCTCCAGCACCACAGCTCAATGATTTTCTTCTGAAACTGAAAACTGAGCACAGACTACAGATTAAAGATTAAACATGAATAGGATTACACAAAAATGCATCACTCACAATCAGCTATGCAAACCAATTCTCACTGAAATTGAAGTATGCATATACAGTATATTAAGCATTTAAATTTCACTAATCACACTGGAATTAGATAACAATTAGAGTGCTGATCTAACTTCATTTTCTAGTACTAGAAGTGCTTCTAAGTAGCCATCGTGCCCACAGTATAAAAATGACAATAAAGGTTATCTTATCTTATATCTTCTAAGGCGGGGGTTCCCAATCCCCGGATTGCAGACCGGTCTATGGCTCATTGGGAACCAGGCTGTGCAAGCAGCGGGTGAGCATGCGAAGATTCATTTGTACATGTGCGGGAACTAGGTTGCGCGCACAACCCCCCCCTCTCATGCCACTGCTGCTCCTGCTGGAACCAAAAAGGTTGGGGACTGCTATTCTAAAATATCTTGGATACTAATATCTGTACTGTATAGAATTTCAGTAAACCCCTTCCATCTTTGTTTATTCATATTGAAATAAAGTATTATCTGTTCATTTCGTGTACAGAAGCTATTTGAGGTTCAAACCTCCAACAAGTTTGGAGATCTTCTGAAGACTTGTCTTGCTTTTTCATGTCTGTTTCCATCTTTATTGTCTTTACAGATGTAATACTCCTTGTTGTCTCTTCTACCAGCTATCTGAAATTCTTTGTTAAATTCCTTCCTTAGATCTTTGTCTTTCTTAGTTTTGACATCTCTTTTTAACAAATTCCATTATTTTGTTCTGACATCCAGTTTTACTTCTACAGAGAAGTAACCAGTGGGGTACCACAAGGTTCTGTCTTTGGCCCAGTACTCTTCAATATCTTCATCAATGACTTAGATGACGGAATTAAAAGGAACTCATCAAATTTGGAGATGACACCAAACTGGCAGGAGTAGCCAACACCCCAGAAGCAAACTCAGGATCCAAAAAGATCTTGACAAACTTGAACAATGGGCCCTATCCAACAAAATGAGTTTCAATGTGGAGAAAAGCAAAGTTTTACATTTAGGCAGGAAAAATCAAAGGTACAAGTACAGACTGGGCAAGACCTAGCTTAAAAACAGTAACTGTGAGACGGACCTTGGAGTCCTAGTGGACGATCACTTAACCATGAGCCAATAGTGTGCAGCAGCAGCCCAAAAAGCTAATACAATCCTGGGTTGTATAAACAGAGGTATAAAATCAAGATCACATGAGGTATTAGTACCACTTTATAAAACCCTAGTAGGACCACACCTGGAATACTGCAGCCAATTTTGGTCACCATATTACAAAAAAGATGTTGAGATGTTTGGAAAAAATTCAGAGAAGAGCAACTAAGATGATCAAAGGCCTGGAGATTAAAACATACAAAGGACGGCTGCAGGACTTGAGTTTGACTAATCTAAAGAAAAGAAGAAATAGGGGAGACATGATAGCAGTATTCCAGTATTTGAGGGGCTGCCACAAAGAGGAGGGGGTCATGTTATTCACCAAAGCACCAGAGGGCAGGACAAAAAACAATGGTTGGAAAGTGATCAAAGAGAGAAGCAACCTGGAATTAAGGAGAAACTTCCTGACAGTGAGGACAATTAACCAGTGGAATCGTTTGCCTCCAGAAATCGTGGGCACTCCATCACTGGAGATTTTTAAAAAGAGGCTAGACAGTCACTTATCTGAGATGGTATAGGTTCTCCTGCTTGAGCAGGGGGTTGGACTAGAAGACCTCCAAGATCCCTTCCAGCTCTATTCTATTCTATTCTGTTCTGTTCTGTTCTGTTCTATTCTATTCTGTTCTGTTCTATTCTAAAGTTCTTCTGTTTCTTGATCTCTGAGTGCCTCTTTTCACATTTATTCTTAATAACTTCTATGATTTCCTTCCACAGTTCCCCAGATTCCCTATCAACGAGGTTAAGGAATTCAAAACAATTCCTGATGTTCTGTTTGACAAATGTAGATATATGCTCAAGATCGTATCATGAAAATTGGTTGGCTTTTTTCCTCTTTAGTTCAATCTGGGACTTGCCCATGAGCAGTCTGTGATTTTGTTCCACAGTAAGCCCCTGGCCATGTATTTGCTATTATAACTGATGCCTACCACCTTCTTGTAACAATATCTTGTAACAATCTGATTTCTGTGTACTCTATCTGGTAATATCCACATGTACAGGCATTGTATGGGCATTTTATAGGCAGTTGTTACCCATTGTATAGGCAGTTGCCGTAAGACTGTTAGCAGTAAACTACTGGATTGGCAGAAATTGGTTAAGTCATTCTCCTGCTTTACATTTGTTTTCTAGGCCATAGTCTACCTTCATTTTTCTCCTTAATATTTCCAACTTCAGTATTCAGTCTGCCCCCAAGCAGTATATCCTACCTGCATGTTCTGTTGGATTTCAAATTGAACTTCACCATAAAATTAATCAGCTATCTGTCCTTCTGCATCAGTGATAGGAACGTAAACTTGAATGATTGTCATACTGAAGGATAACTGTGAAATCCGATCGATATTATTTGGACATTGGCTACATTCTGCCCAAATATTTTATTTGCTATATCTTTCCTGACCCTGAAAGCAATTTACCATTCCTTCTTTATTTTTCATGTTCTGAGTAATTAACAGTATAATATTCTGACCAGAGGTGTCCAATTCTATTCCATTTCAGTTAGCTATTGCTTAAGATGTCAATATGTAATATTTTCATTTCATGCTTTCTCAAGTTCCATGTTCATGCTGTAATTCCATTTTGTAACTTTGGATACTTTTTCTGCATAGCCACATCAGCAACTAGAGACCCCAAAGGCTTTAACCTAACTACTTCATAAACACTATTGGCACTCTGAAATGTCTTCAGTTCTTACACAGTAGCATGTTAAGTGCCATTTAATCAGAGATTCCCATCATCTGGCATTATGTCACCAATATTCATAATGTCTATCCATGTGGCTTTGTTGGTAAAATACAATATTAGTTTATTATCTTCTCTGGTGCAGCTTGAAATATTTTGCCATTGTCATTACAGTAAAATAATTATTTATTTATTTATTTAATATATCATGCATCTTGGCTAGAGGCGAATCTAGCTGGCTTACACCAAAGTAAAAACAAAAAGATAAAACATTAAGATAGTATACGTCTTAATAGTAAAGATGGCAGCAAGATACACATGGGATGGAGATAGAACCTTCTCTCAGTCCATTAACAACCTCCAATGGGAACCCCAAGCCAATATGCAGAGCCAAGTTTTCAGGCCCTCCATGGAAGGCCAAGAGAATGGGTGCAGATATTCTGCTTCTAGAGAATCTTCATAAATTGCAGCTGTCCACTTTAAGTGCCTGCTTGCTTTAGATGGGCAGCAAAGCAGTGAGCTTTCTAAGTTTATATATTCTGGACATGTTTTTTACTCATCCCTCCCAAGAACAGTCCTCCCCCCCCCCCCCCAGGAAGCAACACAGCTGGAGTTTTGGGGAAGCAATTGCTTAAAGACAAAGTACACACATTGGCTTAAAATGTGTTTGCTTGCCACTTTTTCCAAAAGTTGCCTTAATTCAAAAGAAAAACATTATAACATGCATGTAAATGCATATCACTTGTTTTTTCTAATATTCTCATATTCCTCTACAGGGCTGCAACAGTGTATTTAAAATAATTTTCAGCCCTAAAACTCAGTTCACATAAAACACAAAAGGATATGATTTCTGAAGACAGCTGTTTTATAAAAGAGCGGTTCATGGCTTAATGTCTCAGCCAATTGTAGTCTATTCAATAAACTATGATTAAACAAGTAAAGGTTTGGTACCATACCAAAATTTACCCCAGACCCTAGATTAAAGGATACTGCATCTCAAAACAGAAGACATATTTATCTTGGAAGCATTCATTCTTTAAAAAATCATGATTTTAAAAAGAATTAAATCAGTAAAAAGTTCTCCAGAGGAATGCACGCACCTTTAACATTTAGGAGGCTCACCAAATCAAGGTTTAGTCCTTTCCATCTGGTATCTTTTGCCCGGCTAGCTCCTGTTTTCGTTAAGCATTGACACACTATATACTCTTCCTAGAAAGATTCCCAATTTCCAAATGGTAATGCCGTTTAGGTGGCTTTGAGGCAGCCTTAAGCGATATGGCCTCTTCTTTTTGGCCACATGGTAATAATTATAAACAGGATGGAACCCTTGCGTTATATTTAAAAAAAAAAACAAAAAAACCGAAACACCAAGCCACAAGTTTCTGAGAGGCACTTTTCAAAAGCACTTTTAGCAAATTGGGAACAAGGTCGCTGCTGGCAAAACCCAGCAGCGCGCGGGACGCTTTACCTGCAATGAAACTGCGCCTCAACTTGAAGGTCCGGAGGGAGGCAGGGCGGTGGCTGGGAAAGCCGAGAGAAAAACTAGCTGGGACCCGGCCCGTGTCTAACGTCTCCATGGCGACCTCTAAGAGGCCGCCATGGCGACGGAGGAGCGTGAAGGACTCGCTGCGGGTAAGAACGGGGGATTAGAGAGGAGCTTCACCATTTCCTCTCTACTTTGTACCTCCAAGCCCGCTGCCTCCTACAATTTTTTTTTTTAAAGGCTTTTCGCTGAACGTAGGGTTGGGTTACATCTTTTTCCTGGCCTACCGCCTCATCTTCCAAGTTTATTTACGTTCAGTAGGACTCTCAGTACAAACCCGGGTTTCTTTCCCTTCTTTCCTCACATATATATCCTCGGAACAAAATGTAGCCATGCTGCTCCAGCCCTTGCGGGGCTAGAGACAAAACTCTGAATTTCAAAACTCCTGTTGTTATCAACGATAGCAGAGGCTTCTACCAATGGGTGCCTTCTCCAACTTAATACAGACTTCGTTCCTATTTCCAAGCATGCATTGAGGTGGGAGTATTTGGTTTGCTTGAGAACTGGGAGCGCTGCCCTCAAGATGGTCCAGAGCAACTACTTTATTAATGCAGCCTTTCTAAGATGGAAACATATAGTGCGGCATTAAAAAAAATAATTGGCACCTAGACTGTTGTTAAAAATCATGTGTGATTCACAACCGCTCATCTTTAAAGAATCAGAAGCTGTTCTTGTTAACTGTGACTGTGTCCTGTAGACTATATCGAGTCAAACTAGACTTAACTATATTTTAGTACAAAATGTAGGAAAATATAGACTGTAGATATTTTCTGCTTCAATGTGTCATGAAAACAACGAAATGTGATATTTTAGTGAACCATGTTTATGTAAATAATGGGTAGGCTTATTTTGCAAACATAGGCAGTGCTTCAACATTCTTAGGGCAACGGAGATAAATATAGCAGGTGTATTTTCTCTCTCAAATCCAAACAAATTGGTTAAAGAAAGTGATAAAATTTGAAATGTGTAATTACTTAAAATATATCAGGAAAGAAAGATTTAACAGATTTATTCACAAATGCAACATTTAAGTATACAAATCCAGGCCTGTCTTTAAAATGTTGACCATAATATTTGTAAATTACAGGATAGGAATGTGTTTACAATGTATAGCTTTGTTGAAATTTTTAAAAAATTTATAGATCTTAAAGATTTCTTTCAAATGTTTGCCACTGGCCAGTGACTTCATACCCACCCAGAATATTCATTATAAAGAATAGCAATACATAAAAGACAAGTCATTTGTTTAAATGAACAGGATAACTCTGTATACTTTATATGTATTAAAAAGGAAAAATAATTTTGATGAGAAATATTGTGACTATATTGGACCCTGCAGAGAACTTCCACAACTTACCGATTTATGCAAAGGATATCCTGTTTTCTTATTGAGCACTACTAATAGAAAGATAAATGATAATAAAAAAATTAAATGCTGACAGTCATTTCAAAATTGTAATTATAGCTCTTTATTCTATCTCTCATAAAACAATACAGTATCTTGATTCTTAATCACTATTGTGGATGACACCCAGTTTAACAATGTCCTTACTAAAATGAAACATAAAGAAGACATGATTTTTCAGAGACATGTTGAACGCCATAGTCTAAGTACAAGTAGTCCTCAACTTACAACAGTTCATTTAGGAACTATTGTATAGGAAATCTTGATAATGCTGGTGTAAACTTGGTCCCCTCCTGATCTGTGCTACATTTGTTCAATACCCATATGTATTCAATAGTGGTTTTGAATAAACCCCAGATATCTAGAGAGATTCAATCCCTATATGTATACATATATTTATACATGTATGTATATCTGTGGGTATACAGATATACACACTATTTTTTAGGGCAGCAGTCCCAACCTTTGTGGTTTGATGGCCTTGCTGGGAGGGAGAGTAGAATTGGGCAATGCAAGTGGTGGGCTGGTGCATGTGCACAGCTCCACTCACACAAGAGAGAAGAGAAGCCTTTGGGGTGCGGTTTCGCGTTCATACTTCTTTGTGCCAAAAGCTTTTGCAAAGGGACAGACGGCCTGAAGCAGCATGAGATTGCTTCCCTGAAGCCTTTCATTCCTTTGCAAAAGCTTTTGGTGTGGAAAAGAAGTCTTTGGGAGCATGGTCTCGTGCCCCTTCAGACTCACTGAGGCTGCCCAACAATCCAAAAGCGAAGCTGAGCAGGGTAGAACACATCCTCTCCAGCAGCTAACATCCTGATAAGAGGGATCAACACCAGACAAACAAGCAGAAAACAATATCTTAATCAAGGAGCTATCAAAGAGAAAATTACGCACCCAGCCACACTGGCAGGGCAAGCTATTATATATATAAACAGGGAGAAAAGCCCTATTTATACATACTGATGATGTTAACTAGTTGGGTAATGAAATGTCTGTAAGAAAACAACCAAGCTCAGAGAGCACCTGGACTCCATAATTCAACCCTGAGTAACTTATGTTCTCTTCTATTGGGATTTAGGTACTCAGCCAATAACAATGATTATCAGCCTTCAAGAGTATATGCACACATACTTACATTCCCAGTCAATACACCTCTAGCATCACAACAACTGTTCCTTTATCCATAAACATCCTAAACAGAGAGATATCACACATTGTCTTACTCCCTGCTCAATGCCAAACTATTCTCAGAGCATTCAGTATATTCTGGTACATCCTCTATTTCCATCAAATGGTGTTTTTACTGCACTTAGCATATGATTAATGCAATGTCAAATTTAGCACAAAAGATTGAGGGATGACATTCACATTCAAAATTGATGAAAAAGAGAAAATCAGGACAGTGACAGTGAGACTGACAGTGAAAACAGAATTACGTCCCACTTATTTATCCACCTATATTACACCTAACAACAAAGCTAACTCTGGAAAGCTCAAAATGTTTGCTATGTTGCTTCTAATGGATACTTTACTGCTAATTTTGACAAAAAGTATACTCTGATTGACTTTTAATTCTTTGCTTTATAGAATCTGCAATAGCAGAAATCCAAAAGAAGATCACAGAAGCTTTTGAAGTGTTTGACCATGAGTGTAATAAAACAGTGGATGTCAGGTTTGGAAATTTTCAATTCTAATAGCTCTAGTGATAAAGCAGTGTGGGTTAAGAACGACAATTATTTTAAAGATAAATGTTCAACACTTCGATTGGTTTTAGATTAATTTAGTTAGCCCCAATGTGGCTGGTTGTCTGTGTTGCAGAATAGAAACTTCCCAGAAATCAGGAATCTGAGATCACAATGATTTGGCTGAATGCATAAGGGAAGAAGTTAATGTTAGCACAAATCAGAGACTGGGAAACATCTGTGTTTACCATATAAAAGGCAAACACAGAAGGGAGGGAAGTTCTGTTCTCTTTGTTATGGGGGAAAAGCCTGAAGTGTGAAAATTTGGGTTTGACAAGGGATAGGTTTGACAGAGGATAAGTTCTAGTTTGGTTTGGTTACTATAGTTACCAGATTTCTTTTTGAGTTTTTCTTCTTACAGTTGGTTTCTTATAACTCCCTTTGCCTTTTCTTGTTTTGTTTGTTTTATTGCCACAACCTTCTTTCTTAACTACTATTCACTGTGGCATAGCTTATTGCTCAGCTGGAGATTTTGCTGGGGTTTATTAAGAAAATGAGTTAACTGTTTTAGTGCTGGACTGTTTGTATTTTTGAAAGCCAATTATTCAGTGTACCTTTTTTCTGTTGTATTTTAAATATATATTCTTTAGTTTATTCTTTAGTTTTACATCTCCTGGCAAATAAGTGAATTTCTGTGCTCCCTTTCCATTCAACAGGAAAGATGATAGCAGCTTAATCCTGCCTTTCCCAACTTGGTGCCCCCCAGATGCATGAATTTTACTCAAAGAATTCTCTGAGGTGATCATTATTGAGAATTCTGGGAGTTGAAATTTATACACCAGAAGGTACCGAGGTAGGGGAAGGCTAGCCTACCACAACTATAAATACCAAGATTGAATTATTCTGTAGTAATCTAAGTTTTGGGTAGGTGATTGTCAGGCTCAAGCCTAAATGACACAAGGAAATCCAGTCAAGTCCAATCCTTTGCTTACAAATAATGGACAGAATCTTACCAAACTAAAGCTGTAACCTTCTAACCTTCTAGATATATCCTACAAAAATTATAGGATGTAGCTATTCTGATCTTCTCCTCCCGCATCCTGCACAGAACTGTGCAGTCCCTTAAATATGCAGTCTTTTAATCTGGGCCTATCTCTGATGAGATTTACTGCCTCGTTCTTGGGAAAGCTCTATTTTGCTAAATAGAGTTCACTCTACTGATTCTCCAGATGTACATTCTATCACAGTAATGAGATAAACCTAGATTAAGCCAGTTACTGTAAATATATTTAGAAAGTGAATAATTTTAGGACATCCTCATAATTTGTCATGACAGGAATTTAAATTCAATACTGCAGAACTATATTTCGATTAAGTAGACATTCAGTTTAGGTTTGAAAGCATGAATTAATGTTATTATATATTGCAATGTATGTTTAGTCACTAAGCCCTTAAAGATCCATCACATTCTTTTGTTCAGGTCCTGTAAATTAACTGTGTTTGGAGGCAGAAAGAATAATTGACATTTCTTTGTTAGTATATCTGAAAAACAATGCATTTCTTATACATTTTACTAAATGTATAAGCCATTCTATTTCACTAAAGATCTGGGATTTAGGATACATGGCAATTGTATTCCCTGTATCTATGCCCTCAGTGGTTATGAACTTTTGAACCATAGAAATAGGCATACTATATGGCAGGGGTGTCAAACTACCAGCCCGCAGGCCGGATGCGTCATGGCGAAACCGCGCCCACCCCATTGCCAGCAATGGAAAAAAGTCGCGATACATGACGTTGCGAGTTTGACACCCCTGCTATATGGGGAGGCAATTGAACAAAACAAATCAGAATTAGAGATTTGCATTATTTGTATATTAATAACAGATGTTCTCCTTTTTCAGAGAGATTGGCACTATCATTAGGTCATTAGGCTGTTGTCCCAATGAGGCGGATCTCCACGATATGCTTGCAGAGGTAGTGTATATACTTTTAAAGTTTTGTTACTTAAAGATGTAGACAGTAAATCTGATTTCTTTTCCTAAATCAATAAGGATTAGAAATGCAATATGGAGGAATTTCACTGAGCAAATGAATTATCTGGCTTATCTAGTAATAATAGCTAGAGGCTCTATAAAAATACCTAGAGGCTAAAATTATGTTAAATTCATATAGAATAGAGGACTGCTAGTGTAGTACTAAGCCTGATGAGTGAAAGTATAGGAAAACAGCTATTTTTGTTGTTGTTAATTGCGAAGTCGTGTCCGACCCATCGCGACCCCATGGACAACGTTCCTCCAGGTCTTCCTGTCCTCTACCATCTTCTGGAGTCCATTTAAGTTCACGCCTACTGCTTCAGTGACTCCATCTAGCCACCTCATTCTCTGTCGTCCCCTTCTTCTATTACCTTCAATCTTTCCCAGCATTAGGCCCTTCTCCAGTGAGTCCTTCCTTCTCATTAGGTGGCCAAAGTATTTGAGTTTCAACTTCAGGATCTGGCCTTCTAAAGAGCAGTTGGGGTTGATCTCTTCTAGGACTGACTGGTTTGAACGCCTCTATAGGCCACCCTATTTTATTATGGTCCTGGAATTTTCAATATTGGTTATATCAAGTTGACAACTTCTTTTATACCCTTTTCCATCCTCTCAAAGAGAAAGTTGTCAGCAAGACAAGTCAGAAATATAATGGACAAATCATTCAAGGCAAAGTTTGTCCCCCAACAGATGGTATAAAAGTCCCCTATGATTTCATGTCTCTCTGAAACATTTGCAATTTGGTTTTGGAAAGCTTCATCCATATCTTCTGTTTGGATGAGCAAGTGACAATAGATATAAACTATAATATTGCTTTCTGTTTCTATAACTCAGATGCTTTAAAGCATTGCCATGTTCATTCATTTCGATATCTGTGCAAGAATTGGTAGTTTTAATATACAATGCAATTGTTTTTCCTCTACAATATTGCTTCTGCTCAAGTTGTTGTATTCCAGATCTGGTAAACTTTCCATCCAGGTCTCCATCATATATAATAATAATAATAATAATAATAATAATAATAATAATAATAATAATAATAATAATAATAATAATAATAATAATAATAATAAAAGTTGGAAGGGACCTTGGAGGTCATCGAGTCCAACCCCCTGCCCAGGCAGGAACCCTACACCATTTCAGACAAATGGCTGTCCAGTCTCTTCTTAAAAACTTCCAGTGTTGGAGCATTCACCACTTCTGGAGGCAGGTTGTTCCATTGGTTAATTGTTCTAACTGTCAGGAAGTTTCTTCTTAGTTCTAGGTTGCTTCTCTCCTTGATCAGTTTCCACCCGTTGCTTCTCGTCCTGCCTTCAGGCGCTTTGGAGAATAGCTTGACTCCCTCTTCTTTGTGGCAGCCCCTGAGATATTGGAACACTGCTATCATGTCCCCCCTCATCCTTCTCTTCATTAAACTAGACATACCCAATTCCAGCAACCGTTCCTTATATGTTTTAGCCTCC